>NW_019396467.1:70116-91654 GCF_000591075.1 Eurytemora carolleeae | reverse complement strand
GGGACATAAACCCTCCCAGGTGGTTTGAGTTTAATATTAAGCTTTCAATTAGTAATGCTGCTATAAAAATAAAACACCATTGTATGTGCCTTAGATTTATTTATGTCATCCAGTAGACATACAGTAAACAAACAGAAAACAGATTCTAAATACAAGAATAATTTGATAAAATATAAAGATTTATGACAATAGCTAAAACTGTAGCAGTGACTTATGCCTCAATGAAGAGGATAAGCACTGTACTTTAACCTTACAAGCTAATAACTCCAATGAAGAAGTTATAACATGAAGGTTCTTTCAACAATTGCTCAAAATGTAACAATGTAACATGCTCCAATTAAGGGGATGCACACTGTACATTTAGCCAAACAATACAAATAACTCCATTTAAGAAGTTAATGAATGTTGACTCTTTGACTGGTCCCTTTAAATAAAAAGAGGGAACGGTCCCTTTATTGCTGTAAGTTAAAATACTTCAATATATTTAATGCACTGAGGAAAGAAAATATTAGGTTAAAAAATAATATAAATTTCCTCACCTAATTTTTTCCGGCTATTACTGTTTCACAATTTATATTAAACTGAGGAAAATTTGTAAAACACGAGAGATATTAACGAGTGAAAGCCAAATCCCGGAAGTTAAGTCACGCAACCTCTCTATGAATACGACATCTATTAATTCGTAGAACACCCACCGTGCGGCCCTATTTTCATGGTGAGTATTCAGGCGAACGAATCATAGAGAGAGCCTTTAATCCGAAAAATGCTATAACTATTTTTCCCACTCCTCTACATGGATATTCGTATGCCTCCTTGTGGATCTAAGATTCAGCACAAATAAACTTTGCTTTAAATTTCTCAGTTTTGTTGACCAAGTCATGAATTTAAAATTAAATTTCAAATATAGTTTAAGACAATATTACATGACAAGAAAACCCGATTAGAGTCCAAAACGTTAATTACATAATGAGGGGTGGAGATTTGTTTGAACAACTGACGTTTGAACTATTGTTTGTTTGAACTATTGGTCGCTTGAATTATTGTTCATATGAACTATACATGACTTCATATTCTTTGGTTTAAATTAACATAAAAATAGTTCAAATGAACGTAAAAATAGTTCGAATGAACCAAAAAATAGTCTAAACAATTTTTGTTCCTGTAAACTATTTTCATGAATTTATTTGAATTTTTTTTTATGTTCACATGAACTATTGTTTGTTCATTTGAACTATTCTTTTTGTTCATTGGAACTATTTTTTGTTCGTTTGAACTATTTTTTGTTCGTTTGTACTATTTTTTTTTCGTTTGAACTATTTTTTTTCATTCAAACTATTTTTTTTGTTCATTTAAAGTATTTTGTTTTGTTCATTTGAACTATTTCGAATTTGATATTCGCAATGTCGCAAAACACATTTTGGTGGTAGCAAAGAACAAGTTCATGTTTCAACTTCACAAGGAAATATTAACCTTAAGATTTTTTCTCTTTCTCCATTTTTTGCACCTTCTTAATAAAGAAAGTTCTTTTTTTCTAATTTAGTTTTGTTCTGAACTAACAATTATCAATTGACTGTTAGGGCTGAGATAGATGTTATCCGACATACATCCTACTACAGAGCTTTCAACTTCAGCTTCTTCTTTACTGCTTCTAGATTCATTCTGCTTTCTACCTTCCTTGTCTTTGGTTTCACTGGACAGGTATATTCGTCATTTTACCACATCACATGAAGTTTATATATCAACACGAGGAGTCTTAGAGGATAATAATAGTTAGACTTATAAGTTTGCAATTTAAATTATATATGTTTTATCGCCCTCTTGTTTCCAATATCTTATAGCCAGCTTATCTCAATTACCTTATTCCATTGGCAGTTTATAGATGTGCAAAAAAATATTCTTTATTATTTTGTAAAAATATAAATACCACAATTATGTTAAAATTTAAAATCTTAACCATGTTGCGAAAGTGATTTTTTGTGCTGTTGTTAACTTGTTATACACCTTGATCTCGATATGACCTACATTACGTAGATAACATGGCAAAATATAAGCAAAATATAATAACTTTTCTGCAAAGAAAAAATTTTGCAATACTGAAAAACTGGTAGGTCTATTTATAACGTTTCACATGGTAAAACATCGCACAGTTATAGCAACTTACAGAACTGTTTACTCACAGGGGTACTAAGGGGCTCAACCAGCTCTCCTGGATCCATCGGGGTCTTCAGGCCTCACGGGATTGAGCCTTCCCGCTGGAAAATAAAATGTAAGCCCCGCCCTGACTAATTCCTAAGGACGCCCCTGACTGTATTAACCCCGTGGAATGTTATTTTTCTAATGGAGAAAATAGCAGTTTTTTAAAATTAAAAAAGAAATGCAGTTATCGATAAGAATTACCCAAACAACGTTTTATTTGGATACATTTTTAAGTACTTTAAAGTGTTTTGAGAAATATTCGCAAATCAAGGGTAATCAATTCTAACTGAAACTAAAAAGGTTTTTTGTTAATAACTTATTTCACTGTGTTTAAAAATTTTTCTTGTTTAGATTCTAACAGCAGAGAAAGCTTTTATCTGCTTATCTCTCTACAATACAGTCAGGCTCTCAATGACCCTATTCTTTCCCTTCGCCATCAGTAGTTTTGGAGAAGCAAAGGTTTCAGTCTCTAGAATTCGCGATTTTCTGCTCATGGAGGAGAGAGCAACTGGGAAAACATCTAGAAGTATTCACGCCAGTGATTCTAAGGTTAGCCATGACAACCTTGGAATACACATTTTACAATATTTGCAATATTGACATTGTAATTTCATGAAGTTTTTTTTTGTAAAAAGTTCGATTTTTTTTAATATTTTGCAAAATTAAAAATAAGTATTTAGCTCTGTATCTCAAAATAAATTGAGTTAAAATGATTATGTACCATATCATTTAAAATTTTAATTCATCAAGATTTGGAACAAGAAAATCTATTGTAATGAAAACATCGAAATAAGTACAAAGTACAAAATCTCCTTACTCCGTTTAGAAAAGTCGTCACATGCACATTGCACAATCCAAAGAGCTTTGTAATATAAAGAGTAGGCATTGGGATTCATACGCAAAACCAGACGCCTCAATTGGGTTCAATAAGAAGCCAAAGAATGTCTACTTTTCTATAATTTAAAAAGATTAAATTTAGGACTTTTTAAGCATTTCCATCACCAAAAACTTGCGTTTTTTTTACATAATTTGCCTTTAGAAATGCATAACTTTATTATATTTTTAGATAAACTTTATCTAAAAACAGACTGCAATGTAATTGGTTTAAAAAATTTGGCTACTTAAAAACCAAGGTTTTTTTTCGGCCTTTGCTCACGTTAGTGGCCTAAAATTCTGCTTTAGACTATAACTAACAAAACTATACTTAATGACATTCTAACAAATTTTGTTTCAAAATATGTGGTATTTTTCATACAAATGAGATGCGAAACAAAATCACAATTTTAGCTTTATTTTAACAGGAGAGCATCCTATCCTATAACCGAGTAAAACTAATTTAGAAGTTTATAACCGTGTCGTTATTTTCCCACTATTTTTAGCAGCCTATGAAGTCATATAAAAGTGTACACACTATTCGGATTAATTTCTAATGCCCTATCTTTTACTATTCTACCGTCTTTGGTACAATCTATAAAATATATATAATATAATATATATAATCGGTAAACAAGATTCACAACACGTTGACAGCTAGACAAATGTAGGACAAACATTAGACTTGGCTAAAGTAGGACGGGAACAAACATAGGACAGACTTTAACATGGGACAAGACACACGTAGGACAGAAATAAACGTGGAACAGGTAAAAAACAGCAACAATCGTTAATTAGGACCTAAGTTTGAATACTTAACTATCTAATGTTATCATTTGAGACAATTAAAACCACAGATTTGAACCTGAACTCCCTGAACAAATCAGGATAAAAAGTTTTATAAAGATTTATATTCTTCCGTATATTTTTACACAGTCGGATACTGATGATAATTTTCATAATCAGATCAATTGTTCATAAACATTTATTGGCTATCTAGCTCATATTACAATTTTAATTTAGAAAAGTTTTATTTTCAGGTTTCTGTCGAAATATCCGGTGTCTCGGGGAAATGGAAAATTGATGAAACAGAGAATACACTTAGTGAAATTTATTTTAAAATAAGGTATTGTACCAAAATTAGTTAATTCAGCTCAGTTTTATTTGCCTTCAAAATGGGTTTCCCGTAATTATATACAGGGGAAGAAAGTACCAAACCGTGCTTATGTTATGGGGGATACAATTATGATTAACGTTTTAGTAACTCGAGTTCAAATATCAATTAAAGAAAGTATTTCCAACATATCATTAAGCAAAACGAGAACTACAAATAGCACTATTTACTTCTTTTCTAAAATTTAAACTGTGAGCAGTCGATAGTTCATTTTTAATAAAAACCCATACCATTTTCGAAAAAAATCAAGGTTTTCCATTTTCGCACATATCACGAGTTCGAATCTTAGACGCGTTTTGGAACATAAAAACCAACTTACGTAACAATCCATAATTTGATAATGTTCAACAATTCAGAACAAAACTCACTTTCATAATTTACAGAATAGTATGAATCACTGAAAATATTTTTATCAAATTATTCTAAAATTTGTTTCCACATTATAGTTTTAAGTATGGAGAGTACAGATGATTTCAAGTTTCCTCAAATTTTAATATAATATTTCCCGCATTTTTCTGTTCAATTTAATTGTAAGAACAATAAAATAGTAATTTTAGAATTTTTCAATGAATTATAAGTCGTGAATTATAAGTCGTTATATTTTGAAATATCAGAGCAGAATATATTTTTGGCCTTTTTATGTTTTTATTATTTAAATCTGTAAAATGTCTCAAAATCGTGACATGTTCCAAAACATGTTTTGTTCCAAGACTTTGAGTTTTCTTCAGAAATTTGACATGTTCCAAATTGAAATAAAGTATCATCACATATTGAAATTTATTTATTTGTAGGGGTTTAATACTAAAAGTTTTGTTTTAAAAATGTAGCCTTAAGTATTCTAAATGAAAGTATGCAGACGTTTTTTTTCTTTTCGGCCTAAATAAAAAGATATTAACCGACAAAAAGATTACTTTGCACAGTGTGGAACTTTCTTTACCTGAATTACATTTGCCTGCATAATACGGTTACCATGATTAACACTTGCAATAAATTAAATTTGACATAACGGTCACCTTTGAAAAATGAAACTGATCAGTTGGCGTACATTCATCTAAATAGTGAAATACCATCATCATTATTTATTTTTATTACTATTATTATTTTATTTGTTAGTTATTTAAATGAAAATATTTAAGGCCGGGTCAACTAGTTGCTGTAATAGGTCCAGTGGGATCAGGAAAGGTGACTATTTTTTGCTTTTATATCAAATTGATTGCCTGATATGTTTTCATTTAACGTCTCTAGAGTTCTCTTCTTCAAGCAATACTGGGAGAACTTCCAATACTTTGTGGTGGTATAGATATACATGGAGATATTTCGTTCTCCCCACAGGAACCCTGGGTGTTTTCAGGTAATATTTAACATAAAAAGAACCCTTTGATAAATAGCGACAGCATTGTAAAAAACTACAAAATTCTAAATGCATGGGTTTGGGGTAAATTACCTAAGTATTAAAAATAAACACTAAATACCATCAGATTTTGAAAGGAATATTCATCTATTAATCTATGTCCAAAATTCTTGGGTATCGATAGATTTCTTAACTGTGCCTAAGTATTTGGGAAATATCTCAAATGCCTCTCTATCTGGGGAATCTCCCAAATTTACCAAATTCATTTTAGAAACTTGGGGTGGAATATTAGTGTGTTGAAATTCAATGCGCCACTTTGTGACACCAAATTTTGTACTGACTGCGTTTGGTCCTTAAAATTGAGAGAAAAGAACTCTTTTTAGACTTTATTAAATTGATTTGAAGTGTCAAAATCATCATGTTAATATCTTATTCAACGAATACAGAACAAGTAGATTGTAAAATGTAGAATGTAGACTTACATAGCTATTGAACCCTGAATCCATTGGAATCACTAATCAAATCACTGAACTGGTCAAACAGTAACAAAGGAATTGAGTTTTTGTCACAAACTCAGATTTTCTAAACCCAACCTCTCTGCAACTGGATAGTGTAAAACTATGATATTTAAAACTCAAATTATTTGATCTACCAGTATTCACAGTTTGAAATATCTAAGGTCTACAACATTGGGTTGCAAAGTTATAACGATAGACGAATTCTAGATTGTGGCAGAGACTCAATTCCATTAAATGTTAACTGTTGCTTTTCAAGTCGCCAATTTTATATTTCTGCAATAAAACAAAGATTTTTGTATATCTTTCTGTTTAAATTGGTGGATTTTTTAAAAATATGTCAACATTGTTTTTTCCAGGGCAAAATTTTTCAAAGGAATTGAGTTTTTGCCACAAAATCCAATTTTCTAATCCTTATATCTCTGTAACCGGATTGTGTAAACCTTTGATATTTCAAGCATAAATTATTTGATCTAACAGAATTCATAGTTTGAAATATTAAAGGTCTATGAGTGACATTGGGATAAAAAGATATAGTGATTAGAAAATCAGAGTTTGTCACAAAAACTAAATTCCTTTGAGCGTCCATAAAACCTTTCTTGGGGTGAGATGCCACATAAATTTTGGACCCGATCGGTTCAAGTCCTACAAAATTTGGTGTAGCAAAGTGTCAAATTTAATCAATTAATGCCTTTGTGAAATTCTGAGGAATTTTAAAATACTGGGCATTTAAGGGAATCTCCCAAATTCCTAGGTGTCTGGGAAATAAACCTTTCCCAGATTACTTCCCAAATGTTATGGTATTTGGGGAGTCTCTCAAATTTCCAGGTATCAGGGAAGTTCCCAAATTCCTGATATTCCGTGTAAAGGAGCTCAGTTTTTGCTACAAACTCTGATTTTCTAATCCCTGCAACATCGGTTTATAAACATATATAGGGGGTTAGAAATTCTGAGATTGTGTCAAAAACTCAGTTCCTTTCTATATTTTCAAGAATATACTGTTGTGATGGTGTGAATAATGTGAAATAAGGGGCCATCGCAAATGGAAATAAGTTAGATTAGTTAGATTAGTTAGATTAGTTAGATTAGTTAGATAAGTTAGATAAGTTAGATTAGTTAGATAAGTTAGATAAGTAGGGAAATATAGATGTTTTGTCTGAACTCTCAAGGTAACCCGCGGCCAAGACATGAGAAAAGACAAGGAGCTGTAAGTCAGGATTAAACCATAGCCAGTATCGAATGAGATTCCCAATCGAGAAGGACATTTTGCCATTCAAGGTCAAAAGGGGCCTTTGACTGAAATGAAATCATCGAATACCTAAGATTTAATACCTAATATGACCCATATTTAATGGTTATCAGTTTTGACCTCCAGAGGTCATAATTACATGAAGGTCCTTAACCACATTGATTCAAATAAGCCACAGTGAACAAAAGACGACTTTAAATGAACTGAGTTCTTACCACAAATTCAAACTTTCTTCCCTTTATCTTTTCAACATGGCGGTGTAAACCTTTGAAATTTCACACTATTTGGTCCAACAGAATTCATAGTTTGATGAATTTAAGGTCTAGAGCATCAAATTTCTGTTATGTATTAACTAAATTGTAAAAAAGTTGACACGACACCCTGGTACTGATAAAGAGACGCGTCCAGATTTACTAAGGTTGGTGCTAATTGCTGAAGGCTCTTAGAATGTTCTTTTTAGAACCGAGTTGAGTATTTGTGATATTTAAAGTCTGGAAATGATATAGAATTAAGTAATTTTTGTGGACCGCTGCCAGCTACTTGCCTTTTCTCTTGGTCTTCCCCCTTTTTCCCTCCAGTTCTTAATCTGAACCTAAGTCTCTATAATATCAGTAATCTTATTAATTTTCAACAATTGTTTATTGGCATCCTGAGTTATACACATTATATGTGCACAATCGACACATCACATACAAAAAATATTGAAATTAAAACGGAGGTATCAAAATTAGAAAGAATAAAATACTGAAATGATTTATTATTTATTCAATTTACAAGGAAGTGTTGAGGACAATATCCTGTTCGGAAAACCGTATAACAAGTCAAGATATCTCAGTGTAATAAAAGCCTGCGCTCTTGAGCATGATCTGGCTCAGTGGTCACATGGAGATAAAACCTTAGTTGGAGAGAAAGGAGTGGCACTGTCAGGAGGACAGAAGGCAAGAGTTACCTTAGCAAGAGCTGTTTACAGGTTGGAAATAAAATGAAATCATATAATCAATAAAAAATCAAAAGAATAAATTTAAAATAAATAAGTAAAATTTCAAATGGTTGAATTGAAATATATGTATATACATATACTAGATACAAAATTGATAAAATCCGTTGCTATTCGTAGTTAAACTTTGATTGGTGAAGTATTAAGTGTTCATAAATTGTCTATTATATTGAATGATTCTTACGCCGATTTATATATCCTTTTCTCTCTCTCATTCTAACTTCACAATAATTCGTGCATTCTTTCCTAAATGTCGTCGTTTTCATCCCTATTTAACATTTTTATTTACTAAATTACATATTATCCATAGTTTTTTATACACATATTTTATTATATCTGTATCTTTATACTAATCTTCAATATTTTGCTTATTCTTTTCCAATACATTGGTCCCCATAAAACATCTATTCATTACTCAATCTTCCCAATTACTCCAACTCCCAATTTACCAACCTTTTTTATCATCCTAACATTCATTGAATCCCAATCCCAACTTCCTCCTTAGTTGATATCCATTCCAATTCCCAACCTATTTTTAGATCTTTAAAAAGTGAAATATGTCTCAAATGAATCCTAAAGAAGTTTTCCACAACACTGCATACCCATTTCAATTACCTTACATAGCCGGTCACTCCCTTTAAAACGTCTCATAACTTTAATTTTAGTGTTCGTGTTTATATAACCAAAAAATTAACGTCATTAGGATAACGTTATATTTCCTTCCCAGATTAACATTATAATATGTTAATGTCATGTAACGTGACCTTATCTTAATTAGGTAGCATTACTGTAACGTTATAAATAAACATTTGTAACATTTGTAACATTACTTGAAATACTCATTTTTTAGTTCCCATCAAAGAAATCAGTCATTTGCCCCAGGGTTGCACAAACATCAGCCGCTTCTGTTGGTCCAGCAATGAGTAGAAGTTTTTCTTAATCAAATTTCCAAGAGTCCAAACAACATGAAAAAATATGGTAGCCTTTGTTTTATTTACGCATATTTTAAATATCAATCTTCTTTTTAGAAATGCTGATTGTTATCTTCTGGACGATCCTCTCTCTGCAGTCGATGCTCATGTTGGGAAACATTTGTTCCAGAAATGTATTCGAGGATTTCTAAAGGATTCAGCAATTATTCTGGTGACCCACCAGTTACAGTACCTGAAGGATGCGGATCTTATTGTAGTTCTCAAGCAAGGGAAAATACAGGAAACAGGAACATTTCAACACTTGGCCAAAAATGGTCTCGACTTCTCAGCTTTTCTTACGTTAGAGGAAGAGGAGAAAAAAGAAGAAGAAGAGGACATATTTTCCGAGGAGGATATTCTTTTACTGAAGGGCAGGGAACCTGTTAGAAAGCAATCAACCTTTTCTGATCAGTTTACGATTGACTCAAGGAACGGATTATTTAATTATTTCTTATTCGCGTAATTTTAAACAATTTTATTTTTTAACGATGGGGGACACATGTTTTACCTCCGGCCCACAATTGACGTCACAAAATCTTATTTGCGGCATGCGCTTACATATATATATAGACTCCGACCTACGCCCGTTTTCCCTTCCGGCAAAAAGTCTTTACTTTTGCATGCGTGGGTTAATGCATAGCATATAGTTCAACTGAATTTCACACCAAACTGTGACATTCTTTTTGAAAAATGTTTTATTACCAAAACTATTGCTCCCAGGGAGCGAGGATGTTTTACTTATGTTACCAAAGGTTGATATGTTTAGGCTAAGATACAAACCATGACGTCTTCAAGATCTTTCGTAAACGCTGCTTAACCATTGAAAAGTAAAGACATTTTGCAGGGAGACAAAACGGGTGAGGCTAACAAGCACAATGGGTGAGCGTGCTGCCGGAAAATCCATTTTGTGACGTAATTTGCAGACAGGAAAAAAACGTGTGTGTTGAGAAACAACGAACCAAAAACGAAAGTGTTAAAACGGTAGTTTATTGGATCGTTTATTGGCTCGTTTATTGGCTCGTTTATTTGCTCGTTTATTGGCTCGTTTTCCCTTTTTTTCTAAAAAATATTGCAAAGCGTATTAAANGCCGGTTTATTGGCTCGTTTTTCCCTTTTTTTCTAAAAAATATTGCAAAGCGTATTAAAGCCAACTTTAACAGAATACAGTTTTGAAATGTATGAAGTTGAATTAACCAAAATGATTAACAACCCTATGTACGCTCCTGTGTTAGTGTGATACTGACAATTTTATGCAATACTGCATATTTTTAAACTTCATATTCTAATCCTTTATTCAGGTTGTAACGCAAAATGGGTCAATTTAATAATTCCTTAAAATATCTTTTAGCAACCAAGGACATTCAAGAGAGATCAAAAGTATATAAATGCAACCTTTGATGTGTTTAAAATAGTAAAAAAATGTTGACCGAAATAATGATTAACTAGATTTCTAAATGTTTTTTTAAATGCTTTAATTTGCTGAAATTTTGAAGTTTTTTATCCGAAATTAAAGGGAATGATACTTTATCAAATAAAATCTCTTAAAGTATGAATATATAATCCTTTTATACATTCAGAAATAAGTTTGAACAGGAGAAACCGGACATAAAAGGTTTTTGTCGGCCGAATACTTTGATTAGAGCTCGGACATTGTCCGTGGGTTCAGATATATCTCAAATATCTAACCTAAGAGAAGAAATTGATTCACTTACCCGAGATTACGAAGAAGCTCGTAAACCTGTCGCAATTAAAGAGGACAAAAGTGTTGGAACTGTGAAAGGGGGACTTTACATAGCATACTTCAAAAGCGGGGGAAACTGTTGCACTGTAATTTTTATCCTTTTCGTGAATCTTCTTTGCCAGGTAGGAAAAATGATTTTTAATGGATTCTCTTTTTTGTGGGATTAACTTCTCAACTGTAGATACAATTTTCAGGGACTTTACTCAGGGTCGGATATATGGATTAGTTACTGGACAAGTATTGAAGAGAAAGAACTATTGATAGAACTAGAGGAATTGCCAGCTCCAATCTTAAGTAACATAACTTTTCCCAGGTGCTAACTATCAATTAGATGACATTGCGTATATATGTATCATCGTATTTAAGTCCAAAGATATCTATAAAAAGCCTTCTATAAATAGAACACTTTAATCTTAGGTCAAAAAGATCGTTTTCCATGTACAAACTGTCCGCAAATGGATTTGCCGCATCACGCTTACCCGTTAGCTTCCTCTCCGCATGGAATTTGTCTTTCGGCAAAATATCTTTACTTATAAATGCTTGTTATAGACGAATAAAGCGTTAATTTAAGAGTTCTACGTGTGCTGCTTGCCTTCCTTGTCTGATGCCCCTCACTTAAGGCACATACCTGGGCTTTTAAACCTGCCTAAGTCCTGAGGCCACTGCCAAAATGCCTTATTTTACCCATAACCAGACTAAATCTATGATTAAACCTACTTCCAGTCATTGGATTTTAAGATGTTATAGCTCTTAAGAAAGCCTAAAACAAAAGAAAGCAGATTGCACAATTTTTGCAAAGAAACTTTGCAAAGATTTTTGCAAATGCGCTGGTTCAATGGTTTTTCAAACTCGTATAATTTGTCGCATTTTATGCAATTTTAGTTTTTGCACATTTTTACTGAATAAATATAAGGTTTCGAAATAAATTTTTGATTTATTTTGCAAACTTGCGGCATGTTTTTGAAAATTATTGAAGTAGAGCCTAAAGGGCTTTCCAAAAAAACTATCAAATGTTATAGGTTTATATCATAATAAGAAAATAGAGGGTTTAAGCCCCCCTCCCCCAGTCTATTTTGGGTAATCCAGTCAGTCGGAGTAGGGTTAAAGAGATTAATTTTCTAATTTTCTAATCTTTATTTTCTTAATTTTCTAATTATCTCTGCAACTCAATATCGTAGACCATATATTTCAAACTGTAAATTCTCCTCGTAAAACTTTAAACTTTACACCATCAGATTTCAAAGATATAGGGTCAGGCAATTTGAATCAGACTCAATTATTTTTGCGGTCAACTGATGCGCATCTAGAGTGAAACAATATCTATATAATAAAACAAGACATTCGTATATATATATATATATGTTGCCTATAGCCGGTCATACGGCAGGGTTTCCAACGTAATATATTATTCTCTTACGCAAATTACGTGCAGTTACTCGTAATAATTTTCATTTCATATAATTTCGCAGGATTACGCGTAATTGGGGAAATATCCATTTTGCGAAATTACGGCGTAATTTTGCGTAATTTCTACAGCATAATTTCGCGAAATTTCGTAACGATTACGCGTAATAAGCGAAACTATAATTACTCGTAATCACGGAGTAATTTCGCGTAATTTCTACAACGTAATTTCGCGAAATTTCGTAATGATTATGCGAAATAAGCGAAACTATAATTACGCGTAATTACGGCGTAATTTCGCGAAATTTTGTATTAATTACGAGTAAATAGCAAAACTTCAAATTCGCAAAATTACGCCGTAATTTCGCGTAATTTTGGAAATTTTGCAATAATTACATCTATGAAATTTTGAAGTTTTAACTTTTATTCTAAATAAAACAACTAACTTACAAGGAAAATAATGTCACGCAAGTTGAATCGGAAATTTCAGCCCAACTAAAAAGTTTAACAAAGGGCCAACAAATTTAGTTTTATCAAAAAAAATACATAATCTATAAATTTTCAATTTGTTAATATTTCAACCTACTTTCTCAAGTTTACCTTTCTTGTTTGAAAAAAAATGTCCATAAAATCGTCAAAATATGTTTGACATGGTTGTAGCGGTCATATCCTAACACATTCATTCCCGCTATAATTATTTCTGAGAATTAATATGTACTTTATTTATTACGGAATTGTTTTGTATTACGTAATTTCGCGTAGTTACGCATTACTTACGCGTAACTAGACTTTCTTTCGTAAACGTAATGAACGCGTAATTACGCGTAACGTAATGCTCCTGCGTAAGTGAAAGAAAGTGTTACGCGTAACGTAATTACGACTGGAAACCCTAACCAAATGGGCTGAAATTTTGTGTGGACACTCATGGATGGCCGTGGGGTGTTTTAGGCTAAAAAAAAAAAATTTTCCCAATTTTTTTTCAAATATTTTTTTTCCCATGGGCAACTCCGGGCCCTTCAGCTAGTATTTAAAAGATGTTGAAAATATTTTAGATGGCTATTAGTTTTAATTAAAAATTAAGTCGTGTTAACATTTCGGACAATGTATAGAATATTTATTGAATACACCAAATCAATTATTTTTGCCCTCTTAGATATTTTTGATTCAAAATTCAATGAATAAAAAATTAGGGATATCATGTATAAACATTTCCTTTGGTGTTTGTAATCCTTGTAATGCTTATTTTGGTCGAGTACAGTTAAACCCTAAATATTAAATATATCGTAAGAACGTAGCAAGTGTCGTATTCTTTACTTTCTGATAATGGAATGTTGCAGATATTTAGTTTTTAATGAAATGATTATACGAAGCTCTTTAAAACTGTTCCGGCATATTCATGGCTATTTATTTATTTTCGCAAATACTGAAATTTACGTAAAATAGTACAAAATCCATTGAAAAATTTTCAAGACGACATTTTATAAATTCTTTCGATGTATTTAATATTTAGGGTTTAACTGTACATTTCAAAGTTCATAACACAGCATGTTGCTACTAAATATGGTTTTGAAGATATTTAACTCTCGTTGTTCAGAATAAACGTGTCTGTGAACTATGAAGAAGAGTGGGCTAACCCAAACAACTACAATTCTCACTACTTTAATCTTGGTATTTACGCAGCATTGGTCGGAGCCCTCGTCATTGCTTCCATGATCCGAACTGTTCATTTCTTCGTTGTCTGCATGCAAGCATCAGTAAACCTTCATAATTCCATGTTTACAAAAGTGGTTCAAGCTCAATGCAGGTTCTTCGACGTCAACCCTGTAGGTAACATATATATCATATCTTTTTTTCATGTATTTAAAAATATTGAATAAGATAAATGACTAAATGAGATTACTGAAAATGATTTTTTAAGGTCGAATTCTAAATCGGTTCTCAAAAGATGTTGGTTCTATGGATGAATTACTTCCACCTGCATTTTTCGACGCTTTTACAGTAAGTATAGCTGACTTAAATTTTTGTTTTCATAGATTGTTCAGGAAATTGAAGGTGACGTTTTGTCCGAATTTGCAGTATGATGCTTTACAATAATGAACAACTTGCCGCTTTATTTTAATAAATGAAAACTAGTATAGTAACAGAAAACTAAAATATTAAAGTTTTTGTTTTGTTTTCACCATTGTCTCTGTTTTTGGCCTGACAAATTTCACAATTACTCATGTGTCCCAAGTTGGAAACTTGGGACTAGAGAAGTTAGTGTTGCGACCCTAAGCTGTTAACATGTAATAATAAAGGAATTGAGTCTTTAACACAAACTCAAGTTTTCTAACCCTTAAATTTTTGCAATTTTATGGTGCTAAAGCAAGCTTGATTTCTTGAATATACGTGCATATTACCCTTTAAAAGGAATTGAGTCTGTGCAGTGGAACAAAATCAAATATTTAAACCCCAATATCTTTAGAACCCGATGTTGTTAACTTTGATATTTCAAAATCAGATTATTTGATTTAAGAGAATTCATAGTTTGGAATATCTAAGGTCTGCAACATTTGTTTCCAAAAATATAGTGATTAGAAAATCAGAGTTTGTGACAAAGACTCAATTCCTTTCAAATTAAATTCTTAGATCTAACAGCATTCATAGTTTTAAATAAGGTCTACGACATTGGGTTGCAAAGATATAGGGATAAGAAAATCAGTAACTCATATCCTTTTTTTTCATAATTTTATAAATCAGGATGAAATATGAATGAATACATGATCAATTTGATATACTTGTTTCCATGTCTGGGTTCAGAGCTTTTATTATGAAAAAGGGAATATTTTAGGTCAAAAATAGGGGAAATGGTGAAAAGGAATCTAAGGAATTTTTACTAATAGGAAAAAAAAGCTTTTAACTTGAATTAGTAAGAAACAAATATCTCAAACCTTTTCTGAAGTTTCTATAGTGTTGCAATGAATATCAAATGTTAACTTTTCTCAGTTTTTTATTTGAAATCAAACATGAAAAAATAACCGGCTTCTAAATATGAGGAATTCAAATTTACACATAAGAACTGCTGAATTTGTAGTAAGTCTTTAAACTATGACTCTTTACCATATTATAGTTCAAAATATGTTGGTGCCATGGGGTTCCTCTTTCCTTCCTTTTCCTCTACTATATATATACTCCTCCTTTAAATTCACATTCATTCATTCTTATTTTTTTAATTATTTTGTGCTTTTTATTATGTAGTACAATTTGTTAAATTCTTAAGATAAAATGTATGCATAAACAATAAATATGTATAAAAATTAAGATATTTATCAGAAAACTTTGCAAATGCCATATACTTCTGGTTAATTAATGGTATCATTTATACCTTCAGAACCTTATAAAAATAGAAATGTAATCTTCATTGTGTATTTTAATAGAATATATTTTTTAGATATTCCTAAATATCTTGGGGATAATGGCTGTGATATTTGCTGTGAGACCATGGGTGATCCTTCCTACTCTTCTCCTTGGTATAATATTCATCTTACTCAGAAGGTTCTATATGAGGTAACTGGTTGCGTAGGAGCATTGCACACCTATACCTATACAACAGTAATTTATTATGTAGGCTTTCTATAAAAATTTTAGAATAAAGATCTTCTAAGAACTTAAAGTAACATTTTTCCTATGATGAAAACTTTTTTTTGGACATCATATATATTTTTGTGTTGTTGATCAGTGAGAGATGTTAGGAGAACTTACAGGGCTTTTTCGTTTTTCTATTTTTCACATCTAATTGTCATGTTTTGCCCTGCACATATTTTTTATAGATCAGCGAGAGATATTAAGAGAATTGAAGGAATTGCTCGCTCTCCTGTTTTTTCTCATCTATCAACCTCCCTAAATGGTTTAACCTCAATCAGAGCATTTAACGCGGAAGAAATGTTGAGGTAGGTCTTGTTTAAAAGATATATTTTGTTAGGCAACTTAAAAAAACTTGTTAACTATCTACTTGTTCTTATATTTTAGAACAGAGTTTGACAGATTGCAAGATATTCACACTTCTGCTTGGTTTGCGTTTATATCTGGGACCCGTTGGTTTGGTGTATGGTTGGACTGGATCGTTGTCATCTACCTTGCTTGTGTGGTATTCAGTTTTCTTGTACTAGGAGGAGGTAGCTATTCTAAGAATTTTCTTTCAATGTCTCCAAAGTTATCGGTTAAACTGTATATAATTTGAATTTGTCTGGATGTTACTTTTTTCAGTACGAAGGTTCATTAGAATTATTAATCTAATAAAAGAATGAAAAGACAGGATAGAAATAGAAATTCCCAAATAATTTATTTCAGAAATCACTCCATTTTTCTTTTAGTTGAAGAGATAACAATCCTTTTCACATACAAATTATAACAAAACTTAGCTGTTATTCCAATTTTCTCTCATTTTTTCCTTCTTTCTTTCAATTTTCGTTTTCTTCTTTTTATTTTTTTATTTTTTTTTGTCTCAGATAGTTTTCGGGGGTAAAAAAAAGGGCAGGCCCCTGTGCCCCCCTAGCTACGGGCCTGCTTTTCAGCATACTTATCGAACCATTATTTGCTGAAATTCATGGCTTTAAAGGATAAAAAAGAGTAAAATATAAAAGTTTCATTTGGAACGTTTGGACAACAATTTTTTTAGAGATTTCCCCCCAAAAGTAAACCTGAGAGATTCTTTGATTTAGTATGAAAACTGTAATCTGTAGTTATTTCATCTGCCAGAGTTTAGAATTTCTTTGTTTATGTTTTTACTGCCTATTGCTGTACTTAGTAAATGAGAAATACATACACAGCAAAGTTGTTCCTTTAACTGTTTATCTTGCAGAAATGTTACAGAAAAATTTAAAAGCTTTTCATAATTACAAAACAATCTATTACCGTTATAAATATAAACAGTAGCAGGCGTAACTTTATTTTGATAATTGAAATTGGGCAATACAACGCAAATTCTTTATAAAGACGATTTCAAATTAGTCTCTTTCCCATGTTTATTGGGACACCCTGAATATAATATTGAGAGATTCCACCTAACTTACAGTATAATAATACAATATGATGCATGCACCGGCACACGGCCTATAAAATTAGTAAAAGATAGATGTATATTAGTGCTCTATATTCAATAACCTCGTTAAAATTTACACACACAGTCAAGCTAAATACCAAATAGATCAAAAATTATTTAACATCATTCTTTGGTCTTCATTTAGTTGAATTACACCTTATAGTTACTATCGAACTTAGACAAAGGATCCCAGACTTGTATCATCAGTATTCTCTATCAGGCCTAGATGTTACACTAAACCTGTGGTATAGGGGAGGTCAGGCGTTTTTCACACTCACAAATTCTCCTCTTTCCTTGTCCGGGGATTCTCTGTCATCAGGATGGAACCAGAGCTGAAAACTTTAGAATTGGATATCCTTAATCCTGATCGGATAATTAATCTGGAGATTAAAAATGCGAGGAGAACAAGCAATATTTAATCTCGAGATTAAGAAAAAGAGTGGATTAAGCATTAATCCCGATATCCACCATTCCAAAGTTTTCAGCTCAGGAGAAACAAAAAGCTCAAACTCAGAATCGAAACCTGCGGAGAAGGTTAAAGAGAAGAAAAGAAATCCTGAGGCCTGTAAATGGAACCCCCGGAGGAAGAACCAGCAGGGAAGGTTTCAGCCAATTAGGATCCCAAAGAACAGGTGCCTGTCAAGGAGGAATACTTAGAGCAGTTTCTGATGGCACAGGAATCCCTAGAGCAGGTTCTACTGGAGTAGGAACCCAGAGAGGAAATCTTCCAGGATCTAAGGCTCTAAGACCATTTTTCTCTAGAGCTTTTAGAAGCCACAGAGCAGGTTTCAGTAAAGAAGGACCAAGTTTTTCAAAACTAATAATCCCTGTTGCAGGTTCCTCTACAGTAGGAGCCCCTGATATAGGTTCTGCTACAGAAGAAGCCTCTTGTGAAGGTTCCTTCGTTGTAGGAGACCCTATAATTGCAGGTTCCCCAATTCGAGGAGTACTATCTAGTGCTTCGTACAAAGAAACTTTCCCATCCTGTTATGTGAGCTTCCCGAGGGAATCTCTAATCCCTCAGTTGGATGGATCAAATCCTTCCCCAAAGTCTAAAACCCATCTTTCATGGATCCAACAAATATACCAATGAATCTAACCTAGCACATTCCTCTAGTTCTTACAGTATGTTTGGATATTGTACTTCTGACAAGTGTAATCTTTGCCCAAAAAGAACAAGAGCAAAAGTGGGGGATTTCTATGCCTGCTTTGTCTCAAAAGATTCCAGCACAAAAGGATGTGATTTGGTTCACGCACATTTGAGAACTAATCTTTGTTTAATAGACAGCGAAAATATATATAAATGTAAAATGACATTATAAACATGTATATTTTGTATTTACACATATTTTTAAACCAATAATGTTTTATGCTATAATTTTACAAAATAAACATTTAGATCTCAAAAAATCATTTTATCTTATACGTTTATATCTTGAACGCTTGATCTCGATATCTTATGTTGGCACTTTTAAATTTGAGGATAAATGCTTGATTCTTGCGTCCATCTCTTTGTGGTATGACGTATTAACTGTAGTTTGGCAATCATAGCAATATGAAAAAAAATCTAGTTTACTGTTTTTTTTCCTTTTGAGTGAAAAAAAATATATTTATTTTCCCAAGAATTTTAATAAATAATCTAAATAAAAACAGCTTATGTTGTTTGTAGATCTAGTTGGCGGAGATGTCGGATTAGCTATCTCCTCGTGTATTACTCTGACAGGAATGTTACAATGGGGAGTTCGGCAGTCGGCTGAAGTTGAAAACCTGATGACATCTGTAGAGAGAATAATGGAGTATTCAAGATTAGAACAGGAAACATTGAGTACAGATTTATTTTATAGTGTAACCTTGCCATGCATTGGGCCGGAAAAAAAACACCTTAAAACAAAACGCTAATACTTCAAAACACCTAAAATTCATAACGCCTAAAATCAAAACATCCACATGTCAAAACTCCTAAAACAAAACACTCAAAGTCTCAAAACACTTAAAGTTACAAAGCACATAAATAATACACCTAAAGGAATTGAGTTTTTGCCACAAACGGAACCCAATGTCTTGGATCTTTAATTTTGAATACCATCAGGTTGGAAAGATATAGGCATTTATAGAAAATTTTAGTCTGATCAAAAAAATTCATTTGATTTAAGGTAAAAGACACCTAAATTTCATCTTAGGAAAGAAACACCAAAATTTATAAATGAACTTTGTGTGTACAAAACACCTAACTTTCATTTAAAAGTAAAAAACTAACTTTCATTTTAGAAAAGAAACATTTAAATATTTGAATGAACTTTCTGAGTGTAAACATTTTGTAAGAAATCCGCTAACATAAAGTTATAAATTCGCAATCTGTGAGAAACCATAAGAGCATTGTTGATGACAATGTTTTTTTTGTCTGAAATTAGATTTTATGATGTTTTAAATTAGAAATTAAATTTTTTTTACCATTAAATGATGTTCAGGTGTTTTGAAAATAAGGTGTGATAACATTTTGTGTTAAATTTTAATAATATTTTCAAATCATAAGAATACAAATTTTATATTTTGGCGTTTCGATCTTTAAATGAAATTTAGGTGTTTTTACCAATAAATGAAATTTAGGTGCAGTATCGTATCTTTGGCTGTTTTGGCATTTAGGCGCCTTTTTAAAATTAAGGTGTTTTGAAACTTAGGCGTTATGTTTTTAGGTATTTTGTACCCACTCCGTTTAAATAAGTCATTTTTATCATTTTTATCTTCTATGGAACCTCAAAAAGTGCCTAGTGCTTGTGGCTAAGATGGTTCTTTGGGCCGCTTGACAATTGCCACAAAGATATACAGGTATCTTTGCAAATGTCTGTCGAATTCTGCATAATCTGCGTTTTCTAAAATAAAGGGTTAATAAACTTGGGCCTAGGTAATAGAACTGAACTTCGAAATTTACTGTACTCATTAAATAGGAGGCACCAGCAACAATTAATGAGACAAAACCCCCTGAAAGCTGGCCATGTCGTGGAGTTATAGAGTTTAAAGATGTCAAGTTAAGATATGCGGAAACGGAACCGATGGTTCTCAAAGGAATTGACTTCAAAACCCATAGCGCCGAAAAAATTGGAATTGTCGGAAGAACTGGAGCAGGAAAATCTAGTATAATAACAGCTCTTTTTCGTCTAGCAGAGCCTACTGGTAGTATTTATATAGACGGAGTTGATGTGTTAAAGATTGGACTGAAAGATCTGAGATCCACAATATCTATAATTCCACAAGATCCTCTCCTTTTCACCGGAAGTTTGAGACGAAACTTGGATCCGTTTAACGAGTTTTCAGACGACATGATCTGGAAGGTTTTGAAGGAAGTTCATATGTTCGAACCTGTATCAGAACTAAAACATGGTAAAATTATGTATAACACAAATATAGGAATTGAAATTTTTCTAATAAAAACCGTTCACAATAAGTTTAATATAGGAATTGAAACAGAGATGAGTGAAGGAGGAACTAATTTCTCCCTCGGTCAGCGTCAGCTGGTTTGTCTTGCGAGGGCTTCTCTTCGGCACAATCCTGTTCTAGTTCTAGATGAAGCCACAGCCAACGTGGATCCCAGAACAGACAAATTTATACAAGAACAAATCAGAACAAGGTTAGTACACATTTGATAATAAAATAATTGAAACAGATAGTCTTTAATCAATATTTCTATATACAGGGTGTCCCACGAAACATGACAATAGCAAGACGACTTGAAAGTCGTCTTTGGTATTTGAATTTATTTGTGACATTTAGTCTTCTTTCTACTTTAACATGTATGATTCTTGAAACAATTATCACATAATTCTCCTAGCCCTGGCATTTCCAAAAAGTGGTCTGCGTTTTTTGTGCTTTCAATATTACCTGAGATATAAAGAGTTTGGTTCAGATTTCAATTTTGTTAAATAAAAGCAAAATTGTCGAAATCTGAACGAAATTCTTCATATCTCGGGCAATATTGAAAGCACAAAAAAG
>NW_019396467.1:19541-69791 GCF_000591075.1 Eurytemora carolleeae | reverse complement strand
AAATACGATCACTCTATGTACAAGTGTACAGCGTTAGATACGTAAACATATCGTGATGTATACAACCGACCACTCTATTAAATAATTAATAGGGAGGTACACAACCGTACATCTGAGCTAAGCTTCACCTCCTCGTTTTATTACTCTATGATCGTATTTAAACATTTCAGATTTTTAGTTAGGCCAAATCCTAGTATATGATTTCTGGGGAAAAGCCCCCCCTCCCTCATCCTTCTTTTAGTACACAATGCAACTGTGCAATTAGAAATCTAGCAAAGTAGGATTGAACGAAAAAAAAGACCTTGAAAATATAATTGAAGTTTTTTTTGTAATATTGATTTGATTATGATCTGTAACATCGCTCAAATTCAACTTTTGAAATAAAAAAAAAAGTTTATAAAACCCAAAATGTAAAATTTTAGAAAACATGATTGTTTACAAATGTTTTACTAGAGAATTTATTTGAAGGTTTCGAGATTGTACTGTTCTTACCATAGCTCACAGATTGAACACAATTATGGACTCAGATAGAATTCTTGTGCTGGGAGACGGAAAGGTAAAACCGAGACAAGATTTTCAAAACAATGTTTGAGCAGGAATTTCAATGACATCAACTCAAAGAAAAGTTCAAGATGACAAATTAAATAAAATATTTTTATATTCGATGAATCGTTGATTTTAAATTTTATGTCAAGAATCCGGATCAGGTTCACCTCCCCCCTAGTTGCGCTACTGTTTTTACAAATCTAATTAATAAAATAAACAATATACATGTAATTGTTATTCATTATACAACAAATCCATGATTTTTTTATGATAGTGCACACGAACATTGTTTATAATTAAAAGATAACAAGATAAAACCTTAGACTTCTTATTTTAACTGTAAAATTATTTTATATTAGAAATTTATTATATCTCATACAAAGATTAGGGAAATACAGATTTCAAACTTTATACTTTTTTATAGGAAACAAAAATGTGGCTTTGATTCACTTTTATTTTATTTTAAGTATGATGTAGTAACTAAACATAGTTAAACTAAAAAGGGAAAGTTGTACCTGCCATTTTTTAAATCGATTTCAAAAAAAATTTATGCTGAGTAATATTTTTAAGAAATTTTTTAATCTTTAATTTTTAAAATTATTTGTTTAGATTGTGGAATTTGATACTCCGTACAATCTTCTTTGTAAGGAAGACGGGGTTCTAGCAGAGTTAGCTGAGCAGACTGGCAATGAAAATTTAAGAAAATTAAAAGAAATTGCTGCGATATCAAACATGAAGGATCATAGCGATATCAGAGAAGATTGAGCAACTAAAAAAGAAGAAGATTGCTATACAAATTTGAACCATTCTCCTGAACCAATGGAAGAATCTTGAATTTTCAAGGATCATGATACTTTTCTGTACCTCAAGCTTTAAAGATAAAGTACAATGTGAACCACATAAAATAACATAATTTTCATTTTATACAGCCATAATAAAAGATAATCAAAAAATATAATAAATGTTAAAAATTATGTATTCTCCTTATTGAGCAAATCAATCTCAGTCAAGATCCTTCAAGAAATTGCAACATATGACTGGAATGGAATAATAACATCAAGCCCTATAAGAACAAGAGACGACCAAGGAAGTCTAAAATTGACTTACAAGATTAGATTCCTAATTGCTACTGCTAAGATAGTCATATTTAGACCGGAAAGACGCTGTTCAGGACGCTGTTCATGAACTGGGGTATCAGGTTACTAATGGCATTTGTCTCTGCAGGGGTCCTTGTGTGTGTTCGTATTTTTGTCTGTAAATAGTCACATGTGTTTCTCTGGCAGCTGTTTTAAAGCTGTTCTCCACCCCCACTCCTCCCTGCACTCGTCTTATATTCACTTAAATAGAAGCTTCTTTAGGACACCCTGAGGGCGTCCTTAAGAAGCATCTTTAGTATGTCCTGAGGGTATCATCAAAAAATTATGCCCTGATCGTCCTGACTGGTTCTTCACAGTCGTTGTCAATTCAGGGGGTACACGTTTATTTATTTACATAATTAAATATTGATGAATTAATTAATTAAATATGTTGTAGAATAATTGCTCTACAATCCTCCATGATTCCGTAGCCACCGAACAATTCTAAATAATTATGAACAATTTTTAAATTTAGTTATTATTATTATTATTATTATCATTATTATTATTATTATTTTTTCAGGATACAGTCGTTGTAAACTGTTGTAAACTGTTGTTGAACTATACCTGTAGTTAAATTAGTTGTATTATTATTATTATTGTTAGTATTACATACGTTTTTTCGGGGGAGCTTCAGGTTAGGATGACCTGTTCTGCCAGCCTGGAAAGTAACTATTTATTAAAAATATGAAATAATTTAATCAAATTGAATAAAGTATTTTAGTAATATTAATATTTGCTTTGTAAATTTTTAACTTACCCATAACTGCGGAGTTGATTTCAAGGGACACATATCTCTCTTTGTCTAAAAATAAAATGTTTAAAATTTAATATTTATCTTTAAAAATTCAGTTAAAAATAAAATGAATTAATATAATTTTCAACCAATTACAATTACCTTGGATAAAGTTGTTCCTCAGAGCTTTCAGTGCTCTTGTCTTTAAGATGATAAGTTTAGTGCTGGCTTAATTCACTATTTTCTAATCTACAGGCTGATTGGGAGTCTATAATTATAATTGAATTAATATTTCAAATTTGTTTTATTCTAAAAACTATTAATTAATAAAAGTTTCTTACTTTGGTCAGACAGAATAGTTGAGGTTCAGGGTTGACTGCAGCTCTAGCTCCGTTGAAGGCTGCTCACGAGTCTATAATTAATATTAAATTAATTAACATTGAATTTATTTTTAACCAATAAATATTAATTTATAAAGTATCTTACTTTGGTCTGACAGGGTTGACTGCAGCTCTGGCTCCGTTTAAAGGCTGCTCACAAGTCAACATTGAATTGATATTTCAAAATTATTTTTAATCTAATAAATATTAATTTATTAAATATCTTACTTTCCTCCTACAAACTAGTTGGTCTCAAAACGGGCCTGAAGCTTGGGCTCGGACTCGGGACCGCGTACAGCTGTAGGTATTTTAAATTGGTGTCCAAAAATATAAAAATTAAAATATCTATTATGCATAATTAAATCATTAAATTAAATATTGATTGATTTTTTAAAAACATGTTATACTTACATTTTGCAAGTAGCTCAATAATCTCCATACTGTTTGTTACGGTTTCGTTTATCTGTTTCTCGGTTTCTAAAAAAATAATTAAGGATCTCAATAATGTTTACGATAATAAAAAAATATCTGTGGTATTGTCATAAACACACAGTAATACAGTATACAACAGTCCTTTGTGGGTATTGTGGTATTGTCATAAACACACAGTAATACAGTATACAANCTAACTTGTTTTCCAGCAGGTACTTTAATATGCTTTAGCAAAAAGCCAGAATGAACGATAACAGATTTAATGATCTGGCCCTATAATGAACATTCATATAGACATCTAAGAAACCGTAAAACCCAATAAAGTGTTAAAAACTTTTATATACAAAAATCCCGGTAAAATTTTATTAAATATATTCAATAGGTTCAGAGCTGAAAACTTTAGAATGGGATATCCTTAATCCCGATCTGTTCATTAATTAAAATTCGATGTTCAAAACTCCTACTTTGGGGGTGAATACGTTTTCAGAATTAGTTTTTATTAAAAGTATCAAATAACAAGGAAATGTAAAAAGATCTACAGTAATTTAATTAGTATAGTATACTTGAGACCTTTCACCATGAGATAATATCATTCCGCAAAACCTGGATTGAGCGTAGAGGAGGCAATTCTGCATTGTTTGGTCCAAATTTATGGAATCAAAATGAAACTATACTGCAGGGCATGGTCCATAGACCAACAATATGCCTGAGAGCTAGAACAGGACGATTAACAGTTTAGTTGGAGCAAAGACAAATGTTTGGGACTTTCTAAAGCTTGTTAGATCCCAGGAAGCAAACACACGACGTGTGTTTCGGTCAAACTCTGTCGGTCAGGACATCCACGTAAACACAGGCAGGAAGCAGGCGGCCCTGGACAACATTCAAAGGATCAAGTTTCTGTGACAAGCTTCAACACCACCCCTCCTCAAGAATACATTCAAATGATTGGACATGAACTTCAACGAGGAAACTAAATTTAAATCTACTTATTTATACGTATCTATGTATTCATTAATATAGCTGAAGAATGTAAATAAAATCTATATAGGCGAGTTGTTGTTATATGGGGAAATAGTACTTAGGCGAGTTGTTTATGGGAAGATGTACCTTAGGCAAATTGTAATATGGCGAAATGTTATATGTTGAGATGTAACTGAGCCAGATAACAGACTTTTACCTATAGTTTGGAAGGTAATTTCTCAATGCCGGAACCTTTATGTAAGTACATGATTCGCATACAAATGAATTTTTGCACTCTAATGGCAAGATATTTTTTACGAGTCTTAAGAAAAGATTATATAGGTGTTCTGGGTCATACCCAGAGACAAGATACATTTGATAAAAAAATTTGACATCTGAATGTGAATTGATTGACTTCTTTTTCAGTCGTTTTCTAAAAAAACCAATTTTATGATGCAATTTTCATAATTTAGGGAGGTTTTAAGCTCTGCTTCTGCATATTTACAAATGTCCACAATTTAATTCGAAGGATGATTTAGGCAGTATTTTTATTAAAATTTATCCAATTGATTTTAGTGTGATTGTCGTTAGAATGTTCAGAAATAGAAATCAAATCACTAAATAGTGTCAAATATGTCAACAGTAGGGCTGGGCGTCGTTCATTTTCACGAGAACGAACAGAATTATCAAGAACAATGGTATTATTCCGAAAAAATAACAAATACATAAAACGTGTTCTTAAAAATATTGGAAGGATTATTAAAAGAACGAACGTGGAAAAAACGGAAACTGCTTGAATAGAACATTAAAATCAGGAACGCGTTCTTATTAATTGAAAGCGTTCTAGTTGGGAACGCATTTTAAATCAGGAACGTGCAGGGGCGTACGAGGGGGCACAGCTCCTCTCCCCCCTATGTGTGCCCTATCAGGAAGGGCGCACGCATAGGGGGGGGGGGGCTCATTTAATATTACATCTGTTGATTGGTTGAAAAAAAAACCTCGGATTCTTGATTTTGGAGGCAGTACTTTTAAAGTTTTTCATTATCTTTTTTTTAAAATCATTTTTAAATTTCTTTTTCCATTTCTTCAAAGTTCACAAACCTGCAAAACAGTTTAATTAATATAGAATCAATTTAAAGGCTTAAAGTGACCACAGACATAAATTTAATTCTCACCAATACCCTTCAAAGATTTTTTCTTGCATTTAATATCTAGTTTCACATATTGAAAACTGATTATTTTTATTTGTGATTTTTCTACAAAAGTGACTCATGCATTTCAATTCTTCAGAAACGATGGAGAAATGAAGGTTTCAAATGTACATCAGACATGCCACTCTACACATGAAATTAAGCATGTATTCTATTTAAGTATAATATCTTCATACAATGAAAAATACTTTTGACCATAACTAAGAAAGTTTTACTTAAACAGCTTTAATCAATATATTATTATTTATGTAATAAATCCTATGAAAAATATAGTATTTTAAAAAAAACGTTTCCATTTCTATTTTTTACGCTTACACTACGCTTACACTACAGTATTGAGAGGGAGTCCAATTTGGAAAAAATAATATATCAACACTTGGGATGGAACCGTTCTCGACTTAGAAAAAAAAGAACGGAACGGAACAAGATGGAACCGTTCTCAACTAAGAACACCAAGAACAGGACGGAACAAAACGTTTATGGAACGATTGGAAAAAGAACGAATGGTGAACTGCTCTTTAACTTTAATCCCTTTCATAACAATGAACACGATAAAGCAAGGTTCAGGGAAATGTTGACAGGATAACCACAACCTGTCTTGTTGAAAGCTATATTTAAAAAACTACAATCAAAATCAAACATCCAGAAGTCCTGAGTAAAATAAACACGAGAACAAAGAGATGACTTTTTATATCGTCTTCGATCCATTCGTATCTCTCTGTTTGTCTGTCTGGGTGTTTGTTTGTTTGTATCCAATAAACGTCAAAACGGCTGAACCGATCAGGCACAATTTTTTTGGGGACATCACGTGACCACAGGGAAGGTTTATGAATGATAAAAAAATGCGAAGGTTTTTAATTTTGTAAAAAAATTTAAATTCTTGAAAATCCGCAAAAAATTTTTCTTATTTGTTTTAAAATGTAAACAAAAATAACATGTTCACAATTTAAATAGAAAATGGGCGCGAAGCGCTCTAAAAGCCTAGTAACTATAAATATGATAAAGAAAGAGTATGTTTCAGTGTGGGGAAAATGTTATGTTTGATATAATAATGTTGGTTTTCCGGTCCACCAAAATAATCCAAATTCAGAGGATAAGAAACTAGAGTGAAAAAGCTCTTTAGATAAAACGCTATAACGAATAAACAAGTTAAATGTATCTAAATTATTGTAGAGTTAATTGAAAAATAACTACAGTGCGGATCTAAATAACCCGGAATAATATTAACTAATTGATAACCTGTGGTCTGCCCTTTATTTGCTTTTATAATTACCGGAGTATCTATGATTTTGTTAAAATGAAACTTTTTGATGGCTAATTTAAGAAATTAAAATTTAAATAAAATTCTTAATATATCGGATATTCTAAAAGCAAAAACTGGCAGACCACATTTTGGAAATGGCAGGACCATGGAGCTATATTTTCATTATTGTTTTTTTAAAATAATATTGCTAAATTAGGTTATCTATCAACGTCACCAACATGCATTTAGAGTCTTCAATCAATTAACACTATTACAGGTTATTTAGATTAGCACTGTATTCAAGAATAAACGAATTAGATTCATACTAGGGTTTAGAGCGCTTTGAGCCCTTTTCCTATTAACGATTTTAAATTAGAACTGTTGATCTAAAAATCGCAATTTTTAATCGTTTTAAAATTTTTACGGATATTTCTATTAAAACTTGTGCATTTTCGAAAATGAAGAATATCGAAATTTCCAATTTTCACGGTCCATATACTTTCTTTGGGTCAATGTCAGTTGCCACAAAAAAAATAGGCCCGATCGGTTCATCCGTTTTAGTTTTTATTTGATACAAACAAACACCAATACAAGCCAAATATATATATATTATAGATGTATAACAAATATTGGCAAACCATAAGATAACACAAAAAAATTAGTTAGACAAAAAAAATCCACATTTCGATATTTTGAATTAAATAGCAATTAATCACACTAAAAAAATACAAAAATAAAGCATTGCACATTTTAATTAAAGATTTCTTCTAAGTATACATCATACATCTTTTGACTTCATTTTTCCTTTTTAACAAATTTTGACACAGATTACATATTTTAACACAGAAATGAAGTCCGCTATTTAAGCATAATCTTGACTGTTTTCTATAAATTCAGAAGAGCTGTTATAAACTGGAGTTTATGAATATCAGACTTTAGGGAATTAACTCATTCTCGTGGTGATCAAATTATGCGTACGTAGGAAGGACGAGGAGAGAGAAGTTGTCTCCTAAAATGTTTGAGAATATAGGACTCTTTGAAAGGCATTCTCAACTTATAACATATCATGAGGATTGGTGAGGGGGGACGTAAATGATGTTTCTTGCGATAACTAAACTTTTAAAGATCATATAATGATTATTGTGTCAGAATTCAGAAAGTTTGTTTTTAAGATGTAGTTTTGTGCTAGAAAACAAAACAAAATTGAGTTAGAATGACTAAATTTTACAACAAACTTATAACAAACTTCTATTTGAGCTGTTCTAGCTTACAAAAAAAGGTAATATTTAAAGTAAACCTAAGTCAAAACAATATAAAATGTAAAAGATCATCAAAAACAAGAAAACATAAAACAAATTCATAATCACAAAATTATGAAAATTATTAGGCTTTACTCATTGTGCCCCCCCCCCACCCCCCAACAAAAACAAAACCCCAAAAACAAAAGCACGAAACGTTTCTCGAAAAAATGCGAAAATTCTCGGTTGCATTTCGCATTTTTCGCATAAACAGATTGAAGTGAAATTTCGCGGAAAAAGCGAACGAATTGCGAAAATAAAGCGAAATAGTCTCGAAAAGATAAAATGAAGGAACGTAACTACCTACATCCCTAGGACGAGGCAGGTTCGAAATTAAGGGACGTTGCCTTGGTTTCAGGAACACCGAAGGTTAGCTGAAACGTTATGATATTTATGGAGAAACAATTTGGCACATTTAAAAGGAGGTGTTATATGTAATTATTTTAAAATAGGATATACATAGATATATACATAGGATCGAAATGAAAATAAAAAATATATGGGAATTTTTAAAACACATGTTTGCACAGACTAAATTTTAGTCATTCGATTTGTTTTGTCTTTCAGTGACGTATAGTAAATGAAAGTTGTAAACCTTTTATTTTACCTAAGTTTCCATTTTTGTTGTTGTATATACTCCGCGCATTAAAGAATTCTAAAATATTTAGGTTGAAGAATTTGTTCCTGAAAGCTCAAGTATAATTGAATAAATTGGTCCCCTTGGTTCTCCCTTAGTTTAAGCATGGTCTCCATAGACCAATATTATTAACAAACATCTCAATCTCTTGAAAACACAAAGACATGCTCTATTCAGTGTTTACACTATCCCTCTTGATTTCTTAAAATGGCGCTGTTTAGGATTGTTCATGAATAGGTGAGCATTGTAATGTACGTCCATTACTGAGTACATCGATGTACGGAAAATGTTTAAAGGATATATATTATATATAAATGAAAGATAAAACCAAAATCAGAACTATGACATTTTCGAACAAAAATATTTTAATACATAAACAGAACTGTATTTCGAACAAAATTTAGCTCAATTACACGTAAAGATGTTCCTGGAAAATGAACCTGGCCCTAAATGTGTGGTCTCGGGCCTTGAACTGCTGGATACNCCCCCCCCCCCCCAGCACAATAGTAAATCAGATTAATACAACATAATACTGTGAACTAAAATGATGAAAATGAACAAAAAAATGCGTACAACACCATGCGAAAAAGACAGTTATACACATTTAAATACTGTGAACTAAAATGAAGAAATAGAACAAAAAAGACGAGTACAACTCCCTACTTAAAAACTTTAACTAAATTTGAAACGGAATAATATTGCAAGTATTCTGAATTAATGCAATATATTTGTACACTTCAACACGTTTTTTTTTTGACTACTCGTCTGACCAAGAAGCTGATTAAACTTTTTACTCTTTTAAAGATAATTAATATAATGAATTATTAATTGATTATTTTAAAGCTTCTTAATAACCGATTTTCGTTCGTCTTATGCTTTAAAGATTGATGTATCTGTCGAGGGGGGAAGGCAGGCGGCAATAAACCACAACACTTACCCTTCCATGCCACAAATTGGCTTTCTTGTCTTACGGCAGCAATAAGCTACAACCATTCAGTCATCCATGCCACAACATTTTCGTCTTCTGGCAATGATTACGTTTTTAAATAATATATTTAGTGCATGCAAATTGCGATTTTCAAAAAATCTAGCCACACTACGCAAAAAAGTATACCTTTACGCATTATGGAAAATAAGTGACACAAAATCTAGAAGTCTTGGGATTTCTAAAACGTGTTCTACCAGTTTTGCACTTTGAAAGTTTACGGAGACATTGAGAAATATGTCCAGATTTTAATTCTGTTAACTCACAAAATTGTTCAAATGTTCAAAAAAAAATATACAAAGAAGAAAGATCAATTTTGGAAAGCTCATAATACGGATAATCTTTTTTTGTCATTTATCAATTATCGATTTCTATAAATACGTTTTTGCATTCTAGAATTTTGTGAACATGTAAGTATGTAATAAATATTGTGTAACACTATAATTAGTACATTTTTAATTATCTATGTAGTAAATAGCTATGCAAAACAGACATCATGATTTAACTTAGCTGCGCTGAAAATAATTACGAAACATGATTAGCTTAATTACTTTGTACGTAAAACTTTTAACATAGAAACCCAAAATATAGTTAGTTGGAAAATACTCCTCTTTGTAAATGGTGAAAGAGTAATTGATCCTTGTTTGTACGAACAGGTTGATGAGATTGTGCCCATTGATTTGGCATTGATAGTTTATAAGCTTGTGTCTGTGTTGACATTGATAGCTGATAAGATCATGCCCATTGGTTTGGCTTTGATAGTTACAAGCTTGTGTCCGTGTTGACATTGATAGCTGACAAGACGGTGCCCATTGGTTTGGCATTCATAGTTTATGAGATCGTGTTCGGTTTTGACATTGACAGTAAAGTGAAATTGAGTTGTACCTGGATAGAAATAGGTTTTAGAAACCCTTATGGAGTAGGGCATTTACTGCAAAAGTGTTAGCAGTGGCGAGAATCAAGGAAACCTAGATAAATGCCACTGACACCAAGGAACAAAAGTACGAGTGATTATCTGTAGAAGAAAAACTGTGTCAGAAGAACAGTGTAGCAACAAGTTGATTGGAACTTAGAAGCCCTGTTGCATAGAGTGGAACAAATGGAGTTTCAAAACAAAAAGAAAAATGCAGACTGGAAAACATTAAAAAAGATTTAAGAAGTAAATACAAGGTTTAAGCATAACAAGAAGATGGATAAATCACAATAACATATGGAACATCTACAGGGAGTAGTGGAAACAGGGGAAGCAACCGAGGATACATACAAAGAGATGTGTGATATCGAAAATGCTATCAGAAAAAGAGTACGGGATTACATTGAATGAGCTCCCAAATATGATGGAAATCCAGAAATTATGTTCGATGGTGCAACAACTTGGAAACTTCATCTGCATAACGATGAATGGGAAACGGTCACAGATAAAGATGTAAAAGATGCTGGTTTCATGCATCACGGGAGCAGCTAGAAGAGAGATAATACCGTTTTATCAAACAGGAGTAGCATTTGAGAGATATGAAACAGGAGTGTTCTTTACAGAAATGATGACAAGATTCTCACAACAAAAATATAATGAAAGCCAGGAAAATGAATACCTAGACAAGAAACAGAAAAAGGAGGAGGATACCAGAAGAGTTCATACTGACCAATATGAAGTTATATCGCAAACAGGAATACCTAGACAGGAAACAGGAAAGTGGTGAAGATACCAGAGAATATTATACTTCCAAAGAAACGTTATTTTTACAAGCATACGCTCCAGACAAAAGGAGCCTGGTAGAAATAAGTATAAAATGCTCAAGGGAATGTACAATTAAGAGTTGAAGGAAACATGCATGTTTTTCATGCCTAAGGAACCAAAACAGAAAAGTGAGATTAAGGAATGTAGCAAATTCAGGAGCAGTATTACCTATCTGTATTATCTATGTTTATTCCATACCCTGACCGGCCCGACCAGTCAATCTATTTTACCTGTTATCAATAAATTAGTACTGAATCAATCGTTGTTTTAGACGGACGTACATAGCCAGGGTAGGCAAGGAAGATAGTCAGGATTGACTTAAGAATTTAGAGTTAAAGACAAGTATTAAGAGAACTCTCGGGACCTAGATTGTTACAGGCAGTACTAGACTGACAGTTATCTCCTGATAAAAATGAGTTAAAAACTACATATATAAATAGTTTTGAGATAATAGAAAAGCAGGAGAGTGGATAAAATGTGGGAAACAAGAAATGAAGGGCAGAAATGGTATGAGAATTCATTCATTCATTCATTCATATTTTTTATTCACCTACAAAGCATGTGATATTACAAATAAGCAATCACAATTTACTATGCAGTTTGGACCCGCCTAACCAGGGTTGGTTGTTTTGAGTGGTTGGCTCGAAGTTAATTAACGATACTGAATATATGGACGGAAAGCTTTCTAAATTTTTGTTTAAAACCCGTTCTAATTTATATGATTTTGTTCTATTTGGTTCTGCTAAACTTATAATCGGAGTTATATAGACATTCAGACAGATTATAGATAATAAATTACTTGAATTTTACTGGATTTTCGAATTTGAAATTTTTCCTTTTAACTTTGTAAATATTTTTCTGGATGATAATCAATTTTGGGCGTATAACCAAATCAGATCAAAGAGCTATTTTATATTTCACAATCTAAAAATTAGGTTCTTTCTAAATTGTATCCAGTATTTAAATCTCTCTGTCCTTGATCAGCTTCATTAATTAATCATTAAACTCCAAGAAGAGTTTAAATAACTCTGTTTCTAACCCGATATACTGGCCATTTTATCAGTAGGCATGCATCAAACATTTAAAATGTTTGATTAAAAGCGTTTTTGTTATTATCTCTTTTCGGTTAAAATGCATTTTAATTTGACTCTTCTGGGCATTGAGGGGCTGGGGTGGGGGGCTACAGCCCCCCTGTTGAAAATTTTTTCAAAAAAGGCCCTGTTTTTAGGATTTGAAGTGAATTTTTTTTTTTAATTGAAGGGTTAGCCCGTGCTCAATAATGTAGCAAATTCTTAAAATATCCATGACTTGTTCTTTTGTTTAAAAAAAAAACTTCCAACAGCTTTAAAATGATAAACATGAGTAAATTAATTAAATATGCATGCATGCTGTTCTAGTGTTTTTTCATGTATTTCTTAGTGTCTGTCCCTGGATTAGTCATATTTACTATGTATTTTTTACATATTTATTCTAAAATTTTAAAATTTTAAAATTATATTTTTTAAATATTTATAGGATATCAGATGAAAATATTTTGACATTTCTTTATTTCTTGTTCTTTATTTTCTTCTTGTTCGTACATCTTTCAATCATATTTGGGCTAACTTTGAAAAAAAGAAATGGGGGGGGGATATCCTTGCAGATTGCCACACTACAAGCTAGAACTATGCTAAAAGGATCTTGCTTTCTTTTCTGAAATCTGTATTGAATTGTTTACTCATGAGTTACATCTGACAAATCAAAAAACACAATTCCTGATACTCTATAACTTCCACCTGGAGTGAAATAAATGTAGGGGGGGGGGGATATCTTCCAAGCCCCCATCTCTTAATGTTGTCTTCATTTGCTAATGGCTTTAATGATTATATATGATAGTGTAAAGCTTATCATCAAGAGATCCAATTTTTCCTGTTCAAGTTTCTTTTTTCTTCTTGCTTCTTGATTCTTGTTTCTTGGCTTTGAGGCCTCTCCAAATAGTTCTTGTGACATTGAGTTGTGGAGGTTTTGAGAAGGAAGGATATGGGGGATCGCTGACTGTTTTCCTTCTTGTTAAAGTCTTTCCAACAAAGTGGAATTAAGGAACCCATAACTCTTCTGCTTATGCAAAATGGGGAGTTGGAAGCCTTAGAAGTCCCCATAGGTGGAATTTTCCACAGAAGACTACTCCACACAGCTGGTCGAGTAAAAACTGGTATCGTTGTGCATGGCTTGCATACCCATCAGGGGTTAAACTCCTTCTTTCAGCTGAGACAAGCTGAAGATGGAGTTAATATTTATTTATGAAGATGGAGTTACTATTCAACTCCTGGAGTTAATATTTATTTATGAAGATGGAGTTACTATTCAACTCCTATGTTTTACTCGCTATTTCCATGCTGAAACAGCCATCAAAGTCTGCAAGAAAAATAACCATAAGAAAATAAATACTAGTTATAAAAGTCCCATGAACAAAATTCATTGGAGAAAAAGTCAAAGAAATGAATAAAAAGTTCATAAACATTAGCAAACAGGGGTAGTTTTGTTTTACAGAAATCTTTTTGATTATAATTTCTAACTAATGAAAAATTAAAAATTAATTCGAGTAAAAGTATTCACCCTTTTCAGTGGGCTGTTCAATTGTCTATGACTTTTTTCCCTCTAAATTTTATGAACGAAATAATTTGCAGTACATTTTTTTCCGGAGGACTTTTTTTTAATGCCAGAATTTCAAATACTTTTTTGATTGTGTGACTTTATTGGATGTCACCAAAATGGAGGGTTTCTGATCGCTGACGTTAAGTGGCATTCAATTACCAATGTACGGGCGAATTAGAAAGTTAAGATATTATTTTTTGTTTGCAGGATAAGTGATAAGGATTTAATCTTAACATGCTCCATTGAAAACTTATCCCGCAAAAAATAACATATCTCGCACTTTCATTTCATCATTTCGATGTAAAACTTCAATAGTACTGTCAATAAATATTTTAAGACGAAACAATGTCAATTGTAAAGTTTTAAAGCAAAAACGAATTTAATATTAGATTGAGTTTGTGAGAAATGTTTTGACTGGTTTGCTGGGTTTAATTTTGAAACCTGTAAGAAGGAATCCCCGGGAGTAGAGGCTGGAAGTATCTGGTTGAGGCTGTGAGGATGCTAGACCAGGGCAGTGAGATTTCTGTCCCCATAATATCCGGAGTCTGGGCGGAGTAAGGTTGATCAGGGTTTGGGGATTCCTTCTACTTATATGATTAGCGCAGTAATTCATCCTTCCATTCGTTTGAAACATATTCGAAGAAATAGGCGATCCTCTTTTTTATTTGAATTTGGAAAACTTTTAATTGGACAATTTTTAAAGCAAAAAAGCGGGAACGTGCAAGTAAAAATTATCAGTGCGTTCAAGATTTAGTACATTTTCGCTGGCAAAGGGGAGGCTTTTTTGTGTATTCCAAGGAACATTTTCCTACTTCATCTCTAATCCTTTTTTCCTCAATGCATGCACACAGAATTTGATTATATGTATAACTTCAAATTTTTCAATCCTTATGTATCTTTACAATCTTAATATGTAAACATTTTCTATTCTAAACTTAGAACAAATCTAAGAGAATTCATCGTTTGAAATATACAACCAACAAGGTTATTGGATTGCAAAGATATGGCGATTAGAAAATCAGAACTTTTTGCAAAGACACAATGTAAAGCTTCACAACTTGTACAACTAGACGATTCATGATTATTTTGAGAATATTATGTATATTGTTAAAATCGTAATGGTATTTCTACAATTTATGGATTTGATAAATTTTTTGATTTTGTTTTGATACAAAAAGAGAGTTCGATAATATTGATTATATTTGACAATTTTAAACGATATATTCTACAGACATAGTTTATTGATACAAAGCTGTAGTTAGAAATCTAAGGAGAAATGTCCTCTTTCATGCTTAGAATTTAATAAAGAGGAAAAAAGTCCTCCCCCTCCCTCATAGTGACATTGGGACTCAGGAGTAGGCTTAATTTATTGACCATGTAAAAAAGGTCGCTTGATAAGGCTCAGTTTCATTTGCCATAATACTTTTGTCATAATTACACTTGCCATAAGTAGCACTTGCCATAAGTTACACTTTCCATAAGTTACACTTTCCATAATGGTTACACTTTCCATAATTACACTTGCTATAATTACTTTTGTCATAGTTTTCTAATTTTTTAAAAGATATAAATGAATTGAGTCTTTGTCACAAACTATGATTTTCTAATCTCTATATCTTTGAAATCCAATGCCGTAGACCTTAGATATGTCAAACTATGAATTCTGTTAGATAAAAAAATCTAATCTTGAAATATCAAAGGTTTACATCATCAGGTGGAAAAAATATAGGTTTTAGAAAATCAGAGTTTGTTACAAAGGCTCAATTCCTTTGTCTTTTTTATTGCAAATGTGGGAACTTTTCCCATGAAAATTCCCAACTTTAGTTTTCTCATTGACACAAGTTCAGCTTTATATTTTCTCACTATGGAGGACCCTTTGGTGACCTTTGAGACTACAGGTAAGGGAAAACCAATGGTTTGAGACAGCAACAACTACACCTATGTAGCAAATACCTTGTCTACAGAAGTACAATATTGGAATGTTTGGTTAAAATGTGCTCAGCTCGAATTCGAACCCGAATTCTAACTGTCTCTGAATTATATTTCTAATTTGTATTTAATTTGTGATTAAAAAAAATACATGTATATGTTTGTTAATTCTAATCAAATTTAATTTTAATTATGGCAAGTGTAATTATAGCACTTGTGTAATTATGGAAAGTGTAACTGATATGGCAAGTGTTACTTATGGCAAATGCAGTATGGCAAATGAAATTATGGCAAATATAATTATGGCAAAAGTATTATAGCAAATGAAACTGAGCCCTTGATAAGTTTACCACCACAAGACAGTTGGAGGAAAATAGTCAACTATGGACATGGAACATTTTGAGGAGCAGTCTATTGGACAAAGTCCTCTACCCCCCCCCCCCCTCTGTAGGTTTACAATTCATTAATTAGACGTTCTGTCAAAAATATGTCTAAAACTTTAATATGTAATATCAATATTTTATCATTATTTAGTGAATATTATTACACTGCGAACCAAGAAGTGCACGCTTTGCCAATTAAACTTGAGGTAGAAACAAGCGCAATGTATGTGTCTAGGTTTACAAAAAATGTATAAGTGGGTTGGTGATGTAGTAAAACTATAAAGGCCGAAGCGTGCGACACTTTAAAGTCAGGCTGCATACAACTTTGATGCATAACTTTCAGAGTTGTCTATTTCAGTGAACAAACAACTGAACTAGAATGTATTATGTATAGCAGTTAGGGTAAAAACGATAGTTTTTTTGTTTCGTTTTTGATTTTTCAAAACGAAAGAACAATCGTTTTCAGAAAAAAATTTGATGGGTTAAAACGAAAAACAAAACGACGATATTCATTTTACTGAAAAAACGATAGTCTTTGAACATCTTTTGCTAAGTTAATTTTAAGTTTTTTGACTGTTTTTTTACAGTAGGCTTCACGCCCATCTTCTATGTTAACTTTTAAGTGACCTTATCTGTGAGAATCTTCTCTTTGTACAGTATAAAACAATACTAAAAAAAATTTTGCGGATTCACAAATTTTTTTTCAGACCTAAGTTTTTTCCATAGATAATAGTTAATGTAAAATAAATGACTATAATGAAGGATATAAAACAAGGTGAAAGCTGAAAGATAGAAAATGAAGCCTTTACTTGATGGAGTTTGTAAATGCCAGAAATGAGTGGAAAATGCAAATCAAAGCCAACTAAAACCAATAATTTGTTATACATCATGATATTTTGAATCCTTATTTACGCTACTGTTGCTCAGTGAAATATTGTTGTTCAAATAGTTCCATTCCCGGAGTTATTTTACACTCTATTATGAAATCCATTAAACACCAAACCAGCCCGCTTATCATTGAAGTAAACTTTGATCCCTAGAAGTATGAGTTCGCGGACTGTACAATTCTTTGTGATTTTGCGTACATAAGCTATCTATGTTTATTTATTTATCTATGGTTTTCTCTGATCTACAAGTTTTCTGACCTAAATTTGTATGTTAGGCTTATAAGTTTAGCTAGCCAAATGGAGTTGTACGTAGACATGGTTGAAGCATGGAAAAATCCAGTTCAATAATTAACTTACCCTTTCCAGAAATCACCCCCGAGTACTGTAATAAGATTGACCTTTGGAAGTGAAGACATGGCCTTTACAACTAGTAAAGGATTAGCGTACATCATCACTCTTTATACTATAAACTCGTTGGCAATAACCTACATTTACGTTTACATAATGAATGCAGAATGAAAGATATTTGTTGTTATATGTTGTTGCTTCATCTGCTATGAATTTTGCAGAAAGTCTTCCCCTTTATTTAAGCAATAATTTACTTTATCATTAAGTAGTTTCAGTCCCCTCCCCCCAGAAAAGAAAAAACTTAACTTAAACTTTAATTTGTCATATTGCTATTCCTAAATTTTGATTAAGCTATTCTGAATTTTCCAGGAGACCATTGTTATTGATCTCTTCTTTTCGGCTTGTTTTTGAAACATTCCTCTGATTGAACTATAAGCTAAATAAACTAAAGTTTAATTATCATTTTATTTATTTTACGATCAGAGCTCTTAAATTTGCTCATGAATCGCTAAATTGCAAAACAGGGTGGACTTCTTACCCCCCCCCCTTACAGGGGGGGAAGCCTTCTTATGGGAGGGGCATGCCCCTCCCCCTTAATTAGGCTAGGGGGGCCCTGCCCCTTGCCCCCCCCTAGTTGCGCGCCTGACTCTGTTACCTCATTTTGGATTGGCCCGCCCGATACATGGTTTATGGCAAGGTCTAAGGAGGAAAGTTAATTGTTGAAATATAAGTGATTTTTGTTCAATGTTTGTAGGATTTTACACTCATTTCTAATTAAAAAATCTTGTTTTTTTTTATAAAAAGTCAATTTGAAAATGAGTATAATTCTGTACAAAACCTGCCGATTAAGTACAAATACGCACACTGGACGTTGTTTTGACGTTTATTGGATACAAACAAAGAAACAGACAAGCCAAATTTATATATAGATATGTTCATCTATAAGATCCTAGCTACATTAAATGTCTCCGTTGTTTTTGTTGCTGTCAATTTCTTCCTCATTAATATTTAATAACATTATGTTAATTCTTTTTAAGAAGTAAGAAATTCATTTCTATGAAAGAATGTTATGTTGCATATTTCTTTTTCCCAGTCTTTCTCCTATGTTTGCTTAATTACGTTGAATGGAAGAAATTTTAAATGTAAATATTTTCTGTGGGAACTGCTGTCTCTATTATATAGTTCCGACCAACAAAACGGGATAAACTTATTTTAAAAACATATATTTTAGTTTTAAAATACGAAATCAAATATGTTTTTTATGCTTTTTCTTATGAAATACAAATAGCAGAAAAAGATCTATTTTAAAACTGCGCCTCTTTCCAAACAAACAATAAAACTATTCTTCTCAGAGAGAGCTAAGTTTGTAAAGTAAATATTTACATATATCGCATCTCTACAAAGATTGTCACCTCTTGGCCCTAGGGAGCAAATATATGTGTAGCTTATGGGATTGATAAACATCAGGGGCGGATACAGGATTTAAGTGAGGGGGGGGTCAAGATTTTTAGGAACAAAAAAATTAATAATTAGGAACAAAAAATCGTGCCGAAAATTTTTTTGACTTAAAAGACTCAAAAAGAGTCAAAATTAATGACTAAAGACTAAAAAAACTAGATTTTTAAATTTTAGGAACAGAGTTAAAGGATTAGAACAGGAATTTAGGAACAATGAAAAGATTGTTCAAGAATTAGGAACAAAAATAAAGGATTAGGACAGGAATTTAGGAACAATAAAAAGATTGTTCAAGAATTAGGAACAAAAATAAAGGATTAGGACAGGGATTTAGGAACAATTAAAAGATTGTTCATGAATTAGGAACAAAAATATAGGATTAGGACAGGGATTTAAGGTGGGTCGGACACAGCATGAGGAACAGGAACAATAATAGGAACATTAGCAATTCAAAAAACAAAAAGAAATTACTAGTTATACTTAAATGCATGAAAATTAGGAACAATATTAGAATTTTGATAAATGAGTATTGATTAAGGAACATTACTAGATATGAACAATATTATAACTTAAGTCTAGTTTCTTACAAATTTCTAATTCTAAATTTATCGTTAACAATAACACTTATCAAATTGGGAACATTTTTGCCTCGAAATCACAGGGGGGGGAGCTATGCCCCTCCCTGAATCTGTCAGGGGGCGAATGTCCCCCCCCCCCCCCCTGTATCCGTCCCTGATAAACATACCTAAGTGTCTATCTATACGAATTTCAGATACTCTTTACATTAAGGGGTCTGAATTGAAGATTTTAACAAGCGTCAACTTGAGATTCAAACTTAAAAGTACTCAACAGTGCTTCCACTCAAGAGCCAAAAGAAAGAAAACTTGAAATTGCTCAACCGACTAACAGACGATTTATATTTTCTCTATTATATCGGTTGAGATTTGATTTTTAAATAAAGCTACCAAATGGAAACCATTGTTTGAAACAGTTTAATTAACTAAAATCTTAAAAATTGAATATATGTGAAATTAATATATAGTTTTTAAGATGATATGCTGAGACTACATTTTGTAGTTGAGGCTTTATAAAATGTCCGGCTGTGAGCAGAACACTACAGATACCAAGAAAACTAACATGAGAAAGAACAAGAACGGATTCCTAAAATTTAGTATACCAGGTAATTTTACGCACTTACAATTCCTACAGATTAGTATACCATGCAATTTACGCACCTAATTCAAAGGTACTGTAAGCTTAATTTAAAGTGACCTTCCGTGCAAAAATGACTACGCCCGATTAACAACGGTACCATAAACTACTTTATCTAATCAATAATGTGAAAGATATTGACGTTTTACTATAGGTTTAAATGAGTTGAATTTCTGCAGGAGAAATGCGCAAGTCACTTTTTAAGCAAATTCACAATTAAAAATAATCATTTTGCTAGGTTATAAACATTCATATCTAATTCATTCTTGATTAGGCAACCTTTGGGAATCGGGCATTGCCATCTTTGCATGGAGATACACCGTAGAAATGTTTAGATGTTTTAAACTTTTAGACTTTATATTTTGGTTTATATTCCAGCCAAGCTTTCATACAGATGTAAACAAAGAGAAGCTGTCAATTAAAATTCACATTTAAATAAGTTGTGTACCTCATGTGTACTTCAAATCTCCTTTAGCTATGATTAAAATTATCTCCAAGGAGTTTTTAGTGTCAAAATGTAGGACTTTATTTCCGAAAACTATTTTTCAAAGAACTTTTATGGCGGTTACCGAATTGACACAGCAGAAATCTTTGCTACCATATGGGTATAAAATTAAATTGTTTTAGAGGGAGGACAAACAAGTTTCTAACTAATGAAAAATCTCAAACTAATGGAAACGTCTAAGACTTGACATCATTTTCCCAAGACAAAAGACTTTTTTTTAGGAGTTTAATTCCTGTGTCGTTATTTCCTGAGACTTTATTTTAGGAAAAAGTCCTAAAAATCGAAACCTCAGGAATTTATTTCCAGAAACATTTTGTCCTAGGACTTCAAAAAATTTGGATTTATTTACCAAAGTTTTGATTTCCAGATTCTTTTTCTAGAAACTTTTTTTCCTGTGACTTTCTTACATAAATTCCATCATTCATACAACAAAAATGTTAAAGTCTTGAGTTTTGAGACATTCTATTTAACCCTGATTAAACCAGATCAAGACTAAACCCAGACATTAGACTTTCTTGTACTCCTAAATATCTATCTATTCCTTTCTTCAGTCTCTTATAGATGTATTATCAAAACAAATCCGGTTTTAAAGATGAGAAGCAGAAGATAGATTAATTTGTAAGATAAAAGACGATCAAAAACTGTTAATAAATAAGCTTTAAACACAAGGGCGGACTAGAGGGTGACATGGAAACGCCTCAACACGGAAATGCCTTAAAAAAACAGAATCATAAAACTAATTTAATGTCGTCTTCTCTCAACTTAAAATTAAAAAGACTATATTCTAACGATTTTCACAGCCATGACCTGTTCTAGCCGCAGCGCACGGCCCCCTAGCCTGTCCTAGTCGCAGCGCTCGGCCCCCTAGCCCATCATGAATAAATGACCTGAACGGAAATACCTTTTAAAATTGTGTTCTCATACAGTAATAACCAGAAAACAATTGAATAGAAAGACGACATTATAGCAATACCTAAGCGTTTTGATGTTGTTACAAAACAAATATTTTTACTAGTAACTTAGCAAAGCGCAATTACAGTGAAAAGGGTCTATTTACACTGTATAATTGCTATGACTAATGTTCATTGAACTAGTCCTAACTTGAGTTTAAAAGTTGTCTTCCTATTTCAGAATTTTCTGGTTATCACTGCAAAAATTCATTAAACACACAATTAAAGGTTTTATCAAATTACTAGTAAGCGGTTAAAAAAGAATAGATAATCACTAACATTATTAATTTATTACCTTTGATTAGATATGTAAAAATGTTAAAAATTCTAAAATGTTCCATATGGTTTATTATGGAAAGTTCGTTTTAATTTGAAAACAGTTTAAATTCCAATTCAAACTATGAATTGGACAGCGATTTAATTGTTTATTTCTTAATTACCGATAAGATATACTTATGCTTAGTCGACCTCAATAAAAATGTTCATTTTTGATATGCAAATCTCGAAATGTGATAGTAAATAATAAATTGAAATTTACTGCTTTTTTCAATTTTAAGGTGAGGGAACCAACATTTTTTTTGTGCGCTTACACGCGCAAATATGCCCCCCCCCTGAGATATTGGTTTAGTCCGCCCCTTTTTAAACAGCGTTAAAAACACTTAACACATATAAGGTTGATTAAATACTAATTCAGTATTGTTAGTAATATATTTCTCAAAATAAAAGCATACATTTTTCCTTTGTAAATGGCACAATAAGTGAAGCTGCAACTGTAGTTCTAAAAAACCTCACGCCCATTCCAGAACTAAATTTAAAAGTACACATCGTTCTTACTAATTGACTATAAAGGGGCCAAGTGCTAAAGCTAGAATGAGCTAGGGGCAAGAGCGCTGCGGCTAGGGCAGACTTGGGAAGTTGCAGCTTGAGAAATTGCACATTTGGGAGGTTGCTGCAATTAGGAAATTACCTTTGGTAATCCCTTTTGCTATGATGACGTCATATTTGTCGGAAATTTGTCCCACATTGAAAAGCGTACTGCAAATCGTAGTCTCGGCTGTACAATTTTCTATGACTTTTTTCTCATGACTTTTTTTCGTGTCAGGAAAAAAAATTTGAATAAAAAAGTCGATGCCAGAAGTTAGAACTGTTTTCCAAATTTTTTTTGATTGTGACTTTTTTGGATGTTACCATTTTACAATTCTCTGATTTTTTGCCGGTGCAGGACCTTGCATAATTTTGGGGGTTGTTTTTGGCCGGTCAGGCCGGATTAAGAAATATTATCCAAAAAGTCTAATTTTGAAATGTATCTGTAAATTCAGGGGAATCTCCAAAAAAAATAGTGTTTTTGTTTTTTAATAAATTGAAAGATGTTTAACAGTACATTACAATTTATGTATTTTTTTTATGGAAAGTGGGACGAAGAGTCTACTGACATGGATACCGCCAAAAAAAATTTTGGCAATAAAAAAGTCCTTCAGAAATAGTCCTTTAAATTAAAATTCTCTGAAATTGAAGTAATACCATTATGAAATTTATTTTCTTGGACTTTTTTTCTAGCTCCATTTTGATTTTAAACAAAATCGTCCCGGGAAAAAGTCCTATAATTATATTAGAAAAGGCATGTGTATGTTTACAACCACGGTAAAAAGGGGCTCGATATTAAAAATACCCTAGACTATATTGAATATGCAGATGCATAGAAGAAAAGTTCTTTTTAAGAAAACGTCAGATTTATTTTCTTCATGGCTTTAAATCCTGTGATCTGATTTTAGGAAAAAAAGTCCCAAAAATCTAAAACTCAGGACTTTTATTGCGGTGACATGTTTTTCATAGGACTTCAAAAAAATCGGGACTTTTTTAACTAATTTTTTATTTTGAGGTTTTTTCAGAAACTTTTTTTCCGCTGACTTTCTTACATAGATTCTAGTGACATATATATAGTTTCTTAAGATAAAATTAGTTTTTTGCTGTAGGTATGGGATTTCTAAGAAAATTACAGCAATACCGTCGTCTACCTAAGGTAGGATCTAAAGAGACACATTTACAGTATAAAATAAAAGAGGGAAGACACACCACACCCGTTTTTCGTTCGTACCACAAATGACGTCACAAACTCAACTTCTCTGCATTGCTCTCACCATTTTTTTTTAAATTCAGGCAACGCTATGTTAATCGGTGTGGTTTTATTTTGTTGTTTGTGTTGGGATATTTGGAAAGATAAAAGTTTTCATGTATGATAATTGAAGGACTGCAGTATGGTTTTGGTGAATCATATAGCCGTACTGAGGGGTGTCAGAAATGATTTTTCCGTTTTTTTCAAAACGTACTATAAACCTAATTAAGTTAAAATTTTATAAAACTTGTTCAGTATGTGTGCAAATATCTTTCTAAAATTTCAAAATAAGTATTGATAAATACTCCTTTATATAGAGTTGATATCCCTAATTATGCCAAAGGTAAAACTGTCCGATAGCAGGAAAGATTCTAGAAGCATATAATATTTTCCAAACCAAAATAAATTTTTATTTTGAATAAAAATATTTCGTAAATATGGAAGCGTGCATTTCTAAGCATAATTATTCTAGTTTTGCTTTATTTCTAGTCATATAAAAGCTGGTTTATTACTAACCAGCTGATCCCTGAATGGAGGGAGGGATGGTAACAATGCCAATTTGTAATCACCAAATCTGCTACAGGGTGTCCCACGAAACATGACAGTATGCAGGACGACTTAAATGTCGTCTTGATTTTTGATATAATTTGCTGTGTTTATTTGTGAACCTAATTTTAGAAGTAAATTTCTAGAGATAATAATCACAAAATTTCCCTTGTCCTGCCATTTCCAAAATGTGGTCTGCCTTTTTTGTGCTTTCAATATTGCCCGAGATATGAAGAATTTCGTTTTAAAGGGGGGTACTGCGGGTTGTTGTGGGTACTGTGGCATATGCAGGTTATGGGGGGAGGGGTGTACTGAAGGATACTTGGAGGTACTGTGAGGTACTGATTCGTACTGCTGGTTACTTAGGACTACTACAGGGTACTGCAGGGTACTGCTGTGTATTGCCGTATACTACCATGTACTGCCGTGTTCTGAGGTTACTGCAGGTCACAGGGTAATGAGGGTACTTCAGGGTACTGTAAAGTACTGAAGGGTACTGTGAGGTACTACAAGTTACTGAGGGGTACCATAGGGTACAGAGGAGTTTGTGAGGATATTGGGGTACTGGAGAAACCAGGGGCACTGCAGGGTACTGGAAGGTACCACAAGGTACTGTGGGGTGCTGGGGGGTACGGTGAAGTACTGCAGGGTACTGGGGTGAACTTTGGGGCACTGCTGGGTACTAGAGGTACTGCACCATACTGTAGGGTTCTATAAGTGCTACAGAGTATTGGAGGGTAATGCGGGTACTGCAGGGTACTGGTACCACCAGGTTCTGGGAGGTACCTCAAGGGGCTGCGGGGACAGCTGAGTACTCTAGGATACTACGGGTAAATGCAGGGTACTGCGGGTATTAGGGATGCTGCATTGTGTTCTGAAGGGTACTGTGGGGTACTAGGACATAATTCAGGGCACTGGGGGTACTGCAGGGTGCTGCGGGGTATTTACGGTGATGGGGGGGTACAGGTAAGGAGTACTAAGGGTACTGGGTGTACTAAGGTTACTGTGGGGTACTGCAAGTTTTGGGGGAACTTTAAGGTAAGTACCCCATTGTGACCCCCAGTACTCTGCCGTTCCATGCAGTACCTTGTAGTACTTGCCAATACCCTGCGGTACCCCAAAGTACCTTCAGTACCCTTGCAGTACTCGCAGTACCCTCCAGTATCCCCCAATACCCCCCAGTGCCCAGCAGTACCCCACAATGCCTTGCAGCACCCCTAGTACCCTGCAGTACCTGTAGTACCCCACAGTACCCCCACAGTTACCTGCAGTACCCTGCAGTACTCCACGGTACTCCAAAGTATCTTGTAGTACCTCCCAGTATCTTGTAGTACCTTCAAGCACCTTGTAGTACCTCCCAGTATCCTGCTGTGTCCTCCAGTACCCCACAGTACCCCAATACCCTACAGTGCTCCCCTGTACCCTGCAGTGCCTTGTAGTACCTTTCTTTGCCCTGCAGTAACCCCAAGTACCCTCCAGTACCCTCAGTAACTTGCACTACACTACAGTGACTGGCACTGCATACCAATACCCCTCAGTACTCTGCAGAACTCCACAATACCATGCAGTAACCACCAATATCCTGCAGTACGCCAAGTAGCCTCTAGTACCCTCAGTACCCCGCAATACCTGCAGTACTCCACAGTATCCTGCATTACACCGTTACCCAGTAACCCCAAGTACCACCCAGTACCCCCTAGTACCACCCAGTACCCCCCGAGTACCCAGCAGTACCCCACATTATCCAGCAATATCCCACAGTAACCAGCAGTACTCCACAGTACCCAGAAGTACCCCTGCAGGGTGCAGGGTACCTATACACTGTAGTTGTGTACCCTAAATTACCCCGCAGTAACACCCAGTACCCCCATTACCCTGTAGTACCACCTAGCCAATATTCCCCAGTACCGGACCCAGCAGTACCTTTCAGTACCACAGTACCCCCCAGTTCCCAGTTACAAGCACATTCCATAAAGAAGATTAGGTGATTGCAAATTAGCGTGGTTGCCATCCCTCCCCCTCATGTAAAAGCTTTTACATGAATTAATGGAAATAATGCAAAACTAGAATGAAATGATACATATAAATGCTTCCATATAATACTAAACATTTTTGTCCAAACTAAAAATTTTGTTTGGTTTGGCAAATTTTAATTATATGTCGAATCTTTCCTGCTCTCGGATAATTTTTACTTCGGCATATTTGATTAAATCTACTCGATGTGAAGCAATATTTATCAAACTTATTTTGACTTAACTCTTAACAAAATGAATTTAGAAAAAAACATGACATCTTAAGAAAGTTTTAGAAAGATATTTCCAATCATTCAGAACAAAAAGTTTTATAAAAAATTAAACTTTATTAGGTTTATATTATAAGACGTTTTTTAAAAATATGCCAAAAAAAATCATTTCTAAAAACCCCTGGGCTTAGTGAATCTTTGTAAGAAAGTCACCAGAAAAAGAGATTCTGGAAATAAAATATTTTGCAAAAAAGTCCTAACTTTCTTAAGTCCAGGGCTAAAATGTCAAAATAAAGTTCTGAGCTTTAGATTCCTGGGACTTTTTCCTAAAAAAGTATAGAGAAAGCCAGTGAAGTCTCAGGAAATAAGATCACATAAATTAAAGTTTTAAAGAAAATATATCTGAAGAAAATAAAAGTCTTGTGAAAATGAGGTCTGAGACGTTTTCATAAAAGGACTTTTCTTTTATGCATCTGCATATTGAACATAACCAGAGGTGTTTTTAATATCAAGCCCCTTTTTTTGCTAAGTTGTAAACATCCTTTGTTAGCATGCATTTTCTACTATAATAGGACTTTTTTTCCTGGGACGGTTATATAATTCATCAAAATCATACTGCAGTCCTGCAATTATTATACCGGGAAATTTTCATCTTTATAGATATCCCAGGGAAAGTTCTGCTCACAGAACAGAGAATATGAATAGAAAAGAATTTAAACAATCCCTCAGTATGAATTTTGTCAGTCCCTTTCAGCCTGAAAGAGAGTTCAAAGTCTATAATTCATGTAAATGTTCACAAACTATACACAGTACATCACACTAATGCAGTATGATCCCTGGACATATCCACATAGAGAATAGAATATATATTAGAGGGGAATTTAAAGAATCTCTCGGTATGAATTTTTCAGTTCCTTTCAGCCTGAAAGAGAGTTCAAAGTCTATAATTCATGTAAATGTTCACAAACTATACACAATACATCACACTAATGCAGTATGATCCCTGGACATATCCACATAGAGAATAGAATATATATTAGAGGGGAATTTAAAGAATCTCTCGGTATGAATTTTTCAGTTCCTTTCAGCCTGAAAGAGAGTTCAAAGTCTATAATTCATGTAAATGTTCACAAACTATACACAATACATCACACTAATGCAGTATGATCCCTGGACATATCCACATAGAGAATAGAATATATATTAGAGGGGAATTTAAAGAATCTCTCGGTATGAATTTTTCAGTTCCTTTCAGCCTGAAAGAGAGTTCAAAGTCTATAATTCATGTAAATGTTCACAAACTATACACAATACATCACACTAATGCAGTATGATCCCTGGACATATCCACATAGAGAATAGAATATATATTAGAGGGGAATTTAAAGAATCTCTCGGTATGAATTTTTCAGTTCCTTTCAGCCTGAAAGAGAGTTCAAAGTCTATAATTCATGTAAATGTTCACAAACTATACACAATACATCACACTAATGCAGTATGATCCCTGGACATATCCACATAGAGAATAGAATATATATTAGAGGGGAATTTAAAGAATCTCTCGGTATGAATTTTTCAGTTCCTTTCAGCCTGAAAGAGAGTTCAAAGTCTATAATTCATGTAAATGTTCACAAACTATACACAATACATCACACTAATGCAGTATGATCCCTGGACATATCCACATAGAGAATAGAATATATATTAGAGGGGAATTTAAAGAATCTCTCGGTATGAATTTTTCAGTTCCTTTCAGCCTGAAAGAGAGTTCAAAGTCTATAATTCATGTAAATGTTCACAAACNTTTGGCCCTGCAGTCTTTTAGCTTGTTGATTTGGCCCAGTCTTTTAGCTTGTTGATTTAGTAATTTTATCCTTTTCTCAGGATTTTAGGTCAACAAATATATTAACGCCTGCCCATATATCTATCTTCATGATATTACTTAGTTAAAAAAGTGAGATAAAAATAAAATTTGTCATACATAAATGTGTTCAGGCACCAACTCATGTGAGAATATATGGAAAGCTTTTTGATGAAAATATGTGTTTTACAGAAATCACTTGAATATGGACGAGTTATGGTCACAAATATTAGCGTAACCATTTCTCACAAGTTGACAATTTGACCTAATGTTGTTTATACATAAAGAAGTAATGTATATTGATTTGAAGAAAAAACGAAGCATTCAATCTGTCAATATTTACGCCTTAACCACCACCTGTAAACGTTTATGCCTTACATAAAATAAAACCTTGTTTATTTTCTGTTGTTTGGCGTTAAAATTAAACTTAAAAGTTATGATTGTTTGAATAGAGGTCACAACTTCGTGACCTTGGTACTTACCCAGGGGTCACATAGGGGAAAAAAATTAAGGTTATGTCATGTCTTCCAGAGGTCTTTTCAGTGGTTTGTTTTTTAAAAATCGTGGGAATAACGGAATGGGAAGAATTCTGTACTTAGTAATTCTCCGGGGCTGAAACATCAGCCAACAAGTTCGACTTACAAATAAAGAAAAATTATAGAAAAATTTAGACTTACAAATAAAGGACTGGGTTAAGATTCTCAAATTGAGCCCTCTGATTCATTCAGGGCATATCGCCATTGGTACCCGTATAGAAGAAAGGACGGACAAACACAATGGGCTGAAGATTAAAAATGCCTAATGAGCTAACAGTGGATGATTCCTTTCCAACCCCAATCATTTCTAAAGTTTTACAGACATTAGGTAGATTGTTGTTTTAGCCCCCCCCCCTTTCTCCTAGTGACAGGCCTAGAATCCTAGTATGTCACCTTAAAATGTGTCTATCCCCCTCACATTTATAAACATTTTTAAGGAACCTGCTGCACACCACCTTGAAGAAGAACTTGAAAGATTAACCTGTAAAATTGTAAGTATTTTCTAGTGTTTTTTTAATCTTTGATTTCTCATACATTAGAGCGTCGAGAGTAAGCAACCATAACATACAACTCAAACACCGCACAAACATGATGTGAAAATCCAATATGAATCCATCTGTCAAACCCTGTCTCTTGAGATTTACCCCATCTATCTTAACTAGACCGTTATTGCCTAGTAGAGCTCTGGAAGGCTGGATAGAAACTCAGTTTCTAGCACCGAGATGTGGTATTTTTTGTTAAATACCCTAAACATATCAAAGATTACCTTTACACTATGATTATCCTAAACCTGTAAATAGTTATGAGGAATCCCAATTTTAATGTTGCATCCAAACAACGGGGCACATAGATTCAGTCTGTTTTGTGCCTTTAAAAAGTCTTACAATTTTTAAGACGAGGTCGACTTTGAAGTGTCGCAACGTTTCTTTTTACCGCTCTAACTCCCTTGTGCTTTTCTGAATCCCTTTACATGTATACGATCCATCCCTATTCACAAAAAATTTGATTTTTAATATTAAAGAAGGTGTCTGGGATATTTATAGAAAGATGAAAATTACCCTTACATGCTTTTGCAGTATGGTTTTGGTAAAAATATAGCCGTTTTAAGCCTATTAGTGTCAGAAATGATTTTTTTTTGCATATTTTCAAAACTTCCTCGAATTAAATCTAATAAAGTTTATATTTTAATAATTCTTTTTGTTCTGGATGATTTCAAATTACTACAGGGTAATGGGGGGTTCTGCGGGATAATAGGGGTACTGTAGGGTACTGCGGGGTACTGATGGGTATTGTACTAGAACTAGAATGAAATGATGTCTTAAAATGCTTCTATATAAATACTAAATATTTTTGATCAAAATAAAAATTTAGTTTGGTTTGACAAATAATATATCCAGAATCTTTCCTATTTTTACCTTGGCATATTTAGGGATATTTACTCGATAAAAAACAAACAATATTTGTCAATTTTTATTTTGACTTAAACTCTTAACTAAATGAATTTAGAAAAAAAGTCGGTTTAAGAAAGTTTTAGAAAAAGTTTATTAAAAATGAAACTTTATTAGATTTAAAAATATGTTAAAAAAATCGTTTTTGACACCCCTTAAAGGCTTAGTATGGTTGTATAATTCACCAAGACCATACTGCATGTAGTCCTTCAATTATCATCCAGGATAATTTTCATCTTTCTAAATATCCCAGGGAAAGATATGTTACCTTCTTTAGGACAATCTTCTGAGTAGAATAGATAGCCAAGATCTAGAGCTCCCTGCCACACAAGAAGAAGAGGTATTAAACTATGAAGACATATATTACCAACAAGAACATGATGGTAGCAAGATGACTTGAATGTTGTCCTTGATCTTTGAAATAATTTGCTATATTTAATTGTTAACTTAGAGATAGCAATCACAAGTCCTGGCATTTCAAAATTGTGGTCTGCCTTTTTATGCTTTCAATATTACCGGAGATATTCACAAATTTGTTCAGATTACGACAATTTTGGTTTATTTAAAATTTTTTAATCTGAACCAAAAATTCTTAATATTTCTGGTAATATTGACAGCACAAAATTGTCAGACCATTTTTTTAAATGCCAGGATTTTGTGATTTTTGTATCAAGATTTATGCATGTAAAAAAGGTTTAAAAATCGATGCCACATATTATTTCAAAGATCAATGAGGACCTTCAAGTCGTCTTGCAACTGTCGTGTTTCTTAAGACACCCTGTAATTACTTTAAGTGTGTCAGCTCAACATTAACGACGTCATATAAATAATGTAATCTTACACCTAAAGTTATTATATTATAAAGGCTCTGCATTCTAACTCTGAGTAGTTAGATTACTCATTGTTACTGAATTTCAGTGTGTGGTGTGCGGGACTAACAAAGCTACAATGCAGACGCTTCCTTGTGCTCATAAGGTAATAAAGGTTAAGATACATGGTGTCCCACTAAACATGACAGTTAGAGAGGAGAGATCTTCTTTGTTTTTTTTTACAACATTTTTCAAAAATAAATTTTTTTGTTTGTTGAGAGTAAGTTATGACTTCTAAGCCTGTTACCTGTTATGTATGGTTTTTGCATTGGTCTGAGATTAACGCATTGTTTTAAATACTTATAATTAATTTACAATTAATGAGACGACTTTACAACATAATTTTACAAATATGATTGATGAAACGATAATCGCAAAATTTCCAATATTTATAATTTTGAGCATTTAAACTTGTATACGTAATTGTAAAATCGCCTGGCTGTCAATTAATTCCGGGTCTTACTGTTTACCCCACATGAACATCGTCATGTACAACATGTACCATGTAACGTTACAAGCTTCAACTCACATTAAACTAACTTATTGTAATTTAATTTTGTGTAATGAACTTTGAATTTAATGATATTTAAACAAATGTAGATTTCTACAAATGACCATATTATTGCAGTTATACACAATGGTACGCGGTATTTGTATATTAATGTGTCATTTGTATATAAGTATCTACTAAGATAAACTGAATAATAAGAAATCATGATTTTTTTCCGTCAAATCCAATATTAAAAATTTAAAGGTACCCAGACAAAAAAATCCCACAGTTTCTTTTCATACGAGTTTTTATTTAACTTTTTAGGTTGTATGTAGACAATGTTTTGTCCGAACAATACAAATGGCTGTTGCATTAAAACGTTTGCCCCTTCGATGCATTCTATGCCGTGCAAAGGTGCTGAAATTGCATCAAGATGGGAAGAGGGAGGAACAACTCCCTAAATCAGTATCGGGATACAATATTGCAAATAACATATCTTTTGGTTCTAACTACTCATTTACTTCAGGTAAGTTTTACCACTGTTTTTATCCAACCCGCCACTATATCAATATTTCTGCCAATGTTTATTTCAAACTCGTAGACCATGTATCCTACTTAACTCATATCCTCAATCCTCATATCCTTTTATGTCAATTTACCATCTTTTATTTTTGTGTCCTATACCTGTCCTATATATAACTCCTTAAATCAATAACTCCTTCCATTTCTCCTTTGCGGCACTGAACCTCCAAACCTTATAAAAAAACTTGACGTCCATCATGCAGACTATTTTTACGACTTTCATAGGTGTCTCGGCGGTATCCTCGGAGAGTTCGTCTTCAAGAAAATCTACCTTAGTAAGAGATTTCTCGTTTTCCAGTTTATCCAACTTTCAAAATGTAAACCTGCTCAACAAATCTCAAATACCGAGATCTAAGGTAATACATGTTCTGTATCTACTAATCAGAATAGATATTTCTTAAAAAGATCTAGAAAATGCTTTTACAAGGTTTGTCTTTTGCGATATCTGTGTTTGAGAGATTTCTTATTTAAAAAAAAAACTTTAAAGTACTAATTAGAGTGGAAGCTTTGCCAATAGACAAGCTAGACAATCAAGATCTCCCTCTCCTGCTGGAAACACGCGCTCCCGATCTGTAGAAGGTGGGACTCCGAGTATTAAGATTGATCAGACACCCAGTGATGAAAGTTTATTCTCTGGGTCTCCAGTTTCACCATCATCCCCCGGTCCTTATTTACCAAAACCCTCACCATTCCTTCCAGGGTCACGCTCGCCTTGGTCTTCAACCCCACCAATCTCTCCAATATATCTTGGAGATGGAGAAAGGGTTTTCTGTACCAGAGGAACAACTAGGCTTAGTACCCCTCTCTCTCCTATCAAGGAAAGTCGTAAGGAAATGGGAAGTTTGGGCGAGCTTCAATGTTCTCCATGTAAAGAAGTTCCATTAAAACTGCAAGATGCTCCAAGGAGACCAAGCAGTAGGATAAGGTAGGCCATAGAAATTAAGATAAAAGCTTTGTTAGTTAGTTACTTATCCTTAAATATAGATGCACAGAGAAGATAATAAGCCAACTAGATACCGATACTCTTTCTAGCATTGGACAATCACAGGTATTTAAAAAAATCACTAATTATTAATAAATCAATATAATTTTCATATCATCAATGATCAATGCGCCAAAATTCAACACATTAAAGTTGTTTTTCTTCAATGTCTATAGGCCAAAAATTACATTAACCCTATTCCGACTGGGGGGGGGGGTAACGGTGACCCCCCCTGTCTATTTTCTTAACTTAAAAAGTATTGGTCTGAGGCTGTTCAAATTTGACTTTTCCCCTCACTCTAGACTAAAAGCTGGGCTTTTATACCTACTGCCTGAGTCCTGAGGCATACCGCCTGAATGCCTTAATTTACCTTTTCCAGACTAAATCAAAATTTAGACCTACTTCCAGTCATAGGATTTCAAAACTTTATGGCTTGTTGCAAAGCCTACAACACATCTATTTTGTGTAAACCAGACGTCAGTCGTAATAGGGTTTATAAATGCGAAATACATATTAACCTTTCTAGAAAAATGCTCTAATTGACATCCAGAAAATTTGGAAATAATGATGTTAAATAATAGTATTTTAGGTTTTTTTCTCGATCTGTAAATTTCTTTCATGATGTCGTTTTTGTAGTTTTGAAAGAAACAAAGTAGTTTCAATTGTAATTGTAGGGCTTGTAGATAATAAAGTTGTGATCATTAATGAACGGTAATTTTAAGAACACTGTGAGGTCACGCAAAAATCAGTGAGAATTTTGTCAATTACTGAAAAACGTTTGCTAAACAAAAGTGTTTTATTGTTCTAAAATTTACATGTTCACGGCTACAAAAAAAGAATAGGTGATTTAGTGTGGTAAAAATCAAAAACCAGGTTGTTGCGACACTTTAAAGTCAAGTCTTGATAATTGATGCAACTTTTCATTGCTGTCTGGATCTCTGTGAGAAATAAAGTAAAATACTGTTATTGGACATACTGTTCAGTTCTTAGCAAAGAACTAACGGCTACCAGAATAGTTGATAATGGTTATATTTTTTAACTAACCGTTACCGAATTACAGCGAGAATTAGCTGAACCACTGAGATGTAGTTCAAACAGTGGAGAAGTGGTTGAACAACATCTACAAGGTTCAATCGTGTCTCTCTCTTCATTAAATCTGGTATCTGGATGATGGACAGATAATGGCGGTTCAAACTGTGTGCGCGATGAATAACAAAATAATTGAGACTTTGCAATAAACTCTGAATTTCTATTCTCTATATAAGTGCTACCCAATGTCGTAAATCTAAGATATTTCAAACTATGAATTCTGCTAGATAAAATAGTCAAAATATCAAAGGTTTACACCACCAGGTTGCAAAGATTTGGACTTAAGATTTAAAATTAAAGAAAACGTCTGTTCAGGAGATGGAAACCCCTTTTCGTTTTATGATATTTATTTCTAAGCAAAACGGCTTTTAGTTTAAAAAAAAAATAAACTTTACATTCATTTATGTGTTTTGCTTTTTAATTCATTATTTTAGTTAATTGAGTAAGACGCATTATAATTATAATTATAATTATAATTATAATTTTTATTATATATTTTAGAGCGAGTTGGATAATCACTTTGGCTTGTTCGGAAAGTACTCTAAAAAAGGACTAAAAAATCTGGAATCCAAAGATCCGGAAGTATCAAACTCCAAGATTAAAACCTTAAAAACAGTATCATTTAAAGATTAATATTATATTATTTTGTGTTTTATTCTTAAAACATTGCCATCTTTTATCTTACAGATATTGTCCCCCCCCCCACTCCACCACACCCCAATTTAAATCCTACTTCATTAAAAATTCAAAGTTAATCCATTGTAGAATTTGACGAAGTTTTTATGTTATTATGAAGTGAAGAAGACCAATCTTTTGACTGAAAAGAATTCTTTGAATCTTTTTATGATTGCTGAAGTACATCATCATAATTTTTTTAAAATTTCTTTTAATAATCTTATCGTATACAAGGTTTGGACAGACGATTTAATTTCTATGTTGGGTAATGGTTGTAATCATAAATATAGCAGATAGTATATCTGTTCCAGATCTAGAACTATGAAACAATTTACAAAGTGATGACATTTATTCTAAGAAAAAAATAAATGAATTGAAATTTAAACCCCCAAAATATTCCGCAATAAACCCAAGGGCATTACATTCTTTCTTTAACAACTGGTTTTTTGGTTTGAAGCAATTTTTATTGAACTCTTTTCTTTTATTTGACTTTTTTATCCCGCATGGTTTTTAATAGTTATACAACTCTTTTAACAATAAAAGTTAGTCCGAATTTAGAACATTTTATTTTTGCCTCCCAGAGAATACTTAAATGTTTTTTTTTTGTAAGTTTCTATTTTTATTTTTTTTATTTGTTTTAAATTATACACATTTCACATTTCACTTTATACACTGTTTCAGAACTTAAACGTAAATATAAGATTTAAAGATTAATTAAAGAAGAATTGAAATCTGTCGATTCCAAATGTCCAAATTTTGAAATATAAAAGATACGTGTACTCAATCAATATAAAAGGTACGTGTACTCAATCAATATAAAAGGCACGTGTACTTAATCAGTTTGATGAGGAAAAAAATTAAGATGAGTAATCAGATACTGAAAATCTTCTCTGTTTTAAATGATTCAGGCTTTTAATTGATTCCTCACCAGCTTTTATAAGGAATATATATATGTTTGAGGTCGGCATGGTTTAACATTGTATAATTTAAGAGCCTATAATAATTGTGATTGCTCGGTGAAACCCTTTAAAAGTTGATCCAGGCTCGTAGATATTTCCCATGGATCAAGAATGTAAGGCAAGGAAAGGTTATTGCGGTCGTGTATACTCTGCGTACATATTGAAACCAGTTCTCTTTGGGCGGAATTTGTAAACAAGAATAGATGCATCAGTGTTCGTTTAGTATCCGAAGAGGTTAAAAGCATTAAATTTTGAAAATTTTGATAATTCACATAATATTTTCCTATGACCAGAATATTTCATCGATTTTTTATGTGAAAGATGGATCCCATTTCAGGCTTCGACATCCGTCATGTGTTTACATTACCGCCCAGAGACAGTACACTGCAGTACAAAAGATGTGTACACTTCTGAAATAACTTTCCTTGCCTTACAATCCTTGCCATAGATCATCTTGTTCATAATGATACTATATAGTAAGAGAAGTGCGACTGTTCATTTTGGATAAGAACTGACTCATTTTCAAATATGAATTGGTAAATTTTGTGAAAAAATTCTTCCATTTAAGATTGCTCAACAAAAAATTCCGCCGGGTTTTAAACCCCCGAGGTATTTAATGATAAGCCCAAGGGTTTGCGAGTAAATAATACAAATGATGTCAAATTGTTCAAGTGGAAATAGATTTTCAAAGGTTCTAGAACTGATACAGTTGTTAATTCTCGTGTAATGTTACAAACCTTTCAACTTCTTAAAAATTTATCTGAACAATGTAAATAAAAACAAAATAACACAGGCAATCTGATTTTACACAGTCCCACAGTTTACATATCAAGATTGACTTTGAATCTGTTAACAATGTAGTGTTTATGATATTTTGTTACCGTTATCATGTTACAAATTTCTACTTTTAAAATCTTTTTTTAGTTTAAAATCTATCTAAAAAAATATCTAAATATTTGCTTCCAGTCAATATTTTTCCAAAAATTATTGATATCTTAAGGATCAAAGGAGAGCTCTGTGAAAACAGCTCTAAGTTGTCAAAGCTCTCCTGCTGTGTACAGTAGTTTTACATATTTTTTATGTACAAATGTTTTGTTGATAACTGTTATGATTTGTTATTACTGCAGTAAATATAATTTATGATTTGATTTGATTTTATGATTTGAATATTCATACAGTATTTTACATTTTACATTTTAAAAGCTATACATACTTATTTTATTATTCACTTAATGCATGATGTACAACGTGCAAAGTTAAGAAAATTGTGAAATAAAAAAATAATATAACCTTGATAAAACGAATTTTGGAGTGTCACAAAAACTTGGTATTTTCTCAAAAATGGATTATTTATATATATATATATATATATATATATATATATATATATACTGTTCTTGCCTGTCGTCTGTTTGTACCCATTATAGGTAAAAACAGCTGAACCGATCGGGCCAATTTTTTCTATGGCAACTCACATTACCTAGGGAAGGATTATGGATCGACCCTTAAAATTAAAATATTTGCCCTGCTGACAAAAATGTCGACATTCCTTATTTTTGAATATGCGCCAATTAAGCAGAAAAATCTGCGAAAATTTGAGAATGATTAAAAATGGCGACTATCCGAGCATAATTTGAATCTTGAAAACTAAAATTGTGAATGAAAAAGGGGGTGCGAAGGGCTCTTAACTGTCTGGTATTTTAAATTGTCAACTTTTTGTGTATTTTATCTGGACTTCTTTCATGATAACATTTTAACGTGAACTAAAAACAATTAGCGGCATTTATAATTAAATTTTGTCAACCATTTTCATTCTTAATCTAATCTTAATCTAAATTTTTCACTTATTCTCTTCCTTTCTTTTTTTCTGTTTCAACACATTTTTCGTTTTATGGTTTCGGGGGTGATTACTGATAACAGAGATTGTTATTATTGTGGTTGTAATGAGGTTGTGTAAAAAATTTACGAAATTAAGAAATTTGTCTTAAAAAAAAACACTCTTTATTTGAACCTCCTCTTTCCTTTCTTCTCAAGCTTATGATCTTTCCTTTTTTTGTAAACTCATATCGATTGTTTTGTACCTCATAGATGTATCTAAAGAGCTCCTTATATGGAGTAATTTACGCCAAAACAAAAACATTTAGTACACAAACCTTTGAAATGAATGGCTTCGCAGATCTGATTCAAAGGAATCCTATCCACAGCTCGTGTAGAGAGAATGATCAACCCATGGAAAACTCCTGTGGTTGCCCCTCCACAGGCTGACCAGCCAACGCCCCACCCAAGCTGGCCCTAAGACTAAGAAAAGGCGGAATCTGGGTTTAGATCTCAGGGAGTGGAGGAAAAACAAAACAAGTTAAATAAACCCTGGATAATATTCTAATCCCTAAATCTTTGCATCGAGTGGTGTAAACCTTTGATGTAAACTTAGAATATTTTACCAAAATAATTCAAAGTTTGAATACAGTTTGGAACTTTTTTACATTAAATGTTTACAATAGCCTTTAGCCTTGAGAATTCAGAAAGATAAAAATATTTTTTTTAACTAACGATAGTAGAATACAATTTCTGCAATAACTATTTTGGTTTTATTATTCCTGACTCCTGTGATATTGATATTCGCCAAACTTTCTTTTTATTCTTCAGGGGGGGCGCCCCCCTCTCAGGTGCTAGGCCGCCCCCCCCCTAGTTGCGCCTCTGGATCTGAGGAAACTGTAGAAGCATAGATACCCCCCTCCCATTGGGTGGTTCCTTTCATTTGTAATAATATTTTAGAAAAGAAAAATCTTGATGTTTTGTAATTTGGAATGTTTTGTAATATTGGCGTTCTGTTACATTCAACATTTCGTACCATTCTAAATTTTGTAATGAGGATGTTTTCAATGTTTTGTTTAGGTTTCAATGAAATCCTGAAATATGTTGGTGATTGCATGTATTAGTACGGGAAATAATTACATTTTTGGAAAGGAAAATTAAATTGCTGCGATTAAAACGTTTGGGATAAAAAATGGAACATTAACAATTAATATTATCAATTATATCTATTAAAAATGAAACTAAAAATTATAAAATAATGATTGGAGAAAACCTAAGTTACAATTAGGTTTCTCTGGGATATCTTCGTTTTCTGATTGGTTGCTTATTTGCTGAATATGATCTGTTTAAACCTACTATTTCTATACTCCATTTAATTTTTCCTTTAATATCCAAATGTTTTCATGTTTAAAATCCTCTATTTTCTACTTCTCCTTTGAACCTTCCTTATAAGTCTCTTTTCTGTATAATCCCGATATTATTTTCCCTTCTCCTTAGGTGGTTGTGGGTCGATCTGTGGAGGGAGGAGAGCGGGATTATAGTACATATTAGCCAGTATCGGTCATGAATAATACAGGGTGATCAGAATCAGGGTTTTACAAATACTTTGATAGAGTTAGAAACAATAAATAGTGCTTCTGAAATATTATGTAAATATTATGATATTGAAGATTTTTAGAATTTTTTTTTAATCAATCAAATTATTTTTCATCTCTTCTATATATACTTTTTTGTCTGTAAGTTTGTATCCAATAAACGTCAAAATGGCTGAACCGAAAGCCCACATTTGTGTGGGACCTCACATCATATGACCCCAGGGACGGTTTATGAATTACAAAAATTTGTGTCCGAAATATTATTGAATTCAAAGAGAAGATTCTTACAGATTAGAATTAAAAATTGAAATAGCAGATGAGCAAGAAGTGTCCTAAACGCCTAGTTCTTTAAAAACTCGTAGCTTGCTTGGAAAATTTAATAAATTCCATGAATTGATAACAGAATTGAACTATAAAGAATTTGTTTTCCATAATTTCGATTCAGGAAATTTTGAATATTCCTGCTACCCTGATACAGATACACCTTGGTAAGGCATAAACCTCTGATATATAAAAAAGAAAGCCTAGTGATAAATATAAGAATAATATTGGAAATAATGAGCATGAAACTCTAGATAAAACATCGTTTTTTTGAGAAGACATAATTTAAAATGTGGAAAGAATAGTATAAAACTAGTTGGGAATATTTTTAGATCTCAAGGAGCAAACATTAACCTTTTTCATTCAGAAACTGAACGAAATTTTGAGCACCATTTCTGCAGATCCTAATTATTTAGAAAATCTGAAGAAATTATATTAATGGGAAATTTCAACATAAAACTTGTAAACCAGTAAATATTTAACGATTAATAAAGCTTCTCCTGCTTTAAAAACTGTATACGGTCAAAGTTTGCTTTTATAAAACTTTGCAATATTTTTATCCTAAAAAAGGAGATTTTCGGATGTAGAACTAGGCAGTAAAAACACCATGAACACCCCAAAATCGTAAAAATTTATTTAAAAAATAGATTTTGAAGGCTTTGTAGAAAATGATTTAGGATTAGTTTGACATCTATTATGATCCTTCATACGAATTTAATGCAAGATTTGTTTTGACTAATGATCTGGACAACATAATTTATGATTCTCCTGCACATGAGAAGAGGCCTTTTGGGGGGGAAAAACTAAATTAGTAAACAATTATTCTGAAAACTCAACCTTAGATGTACGTCCCTGGAACCAAAACCACTATTATTTCTAGTGAATCTCAGTGACTTTAGGTAAAGTGACGACTGCTTTTTACCGTACGTTTTTTTAGGTTGCCTTTCCTGTATCTTTCTACTAAAGGTAAATTGATACGTTTACTAGTGTGTTCTAAAAATATACAGAAAACTCAGTCAAAAAGTTACCCATGCACTAACAAAAGAAATTCTAAATAATTTAAAAAAATGTACAATTGCACATGCAATAATCTAGCATTTAAAAAAATAACTTATTACAGTACTTGTTTACGTATATTTTCCCAAACTCTTGACTGCATATTACACAAAAGGATTATTTAAAACATATTACTTAACCCTCCCCCAAAATAGCTTTTGAACTTCTGGTGAGTTTTTTTTACCCTGACGCGTTGCGTAGCATAAGACTGCAACTTGCCTACTCCTGGTTCCGTGTACACAAGTAACCTAAAATGCCTTGATTAAAAGTCATTTCATTTTTGTTAAAGAAATTGAAACTCCAAAATCACAATTGTCAGAAACCTGGAGCACTGTAAAAGGAAGCTGGGCAGGTCCTATGTAAATAATTAAGGTTTGGGGACAAACATGGCTGATCCCAGCTATAGTTAGTTCTGCAACGTCGTCGTCGTATATCAATACAATGAAGACGACCTTCGATTTCAATTTTTATATCTACCAAGCTTACAAAACAGCATGGATACACATATAACATGGAACACAGAGAAGCTGTAAATTATAAGAAGCTGTAAATTAAGAGAAGCTGTAAATTAACAGCTTTTCTTTGTTTGCTTGTAAACTTGTAACTTGAAAAACCCTTGTAAGAAATCATCAGTTAAATAGAAAAGTCGTCTTTTTTGTTTTGATATAAACGCCGACCACTGCATAGCCTAGTCTATATATATATATTTTGCTTGTCTGTCTGTCTCGGTGTTTGTTTGTTTGTATCCAATAAACAGCTGAACAGATCGGGCCCAAATTTTTGGGGGACCTAGCGTCACCCCAGGAAAGGTTTTTATTTCAAAATTCGATTTCCAATGAATTTAAAAAATTCACGAAAAATTTTTGTGAAATCCGCAAACTTGTATTGCTTTTGTTTTACAATGTATTCACAGAGAAAATGTTCACAATTGAAATAGTAAATGGGCACAAAGCGCCTTTAAAGCCTAGTTACAATAAACAAACACTTTGCTGGTTTGCAGGGTTTGTTTGTATCCAATAAACGTCAAACCAGCTAAACCAATCAGGCCTATTTTTTTATGGCAACTCACATGACTCTGGGAAAGGTTTCTGAACTTTTGTTCATACTAGCATATTTTGCAGATTTTCACTTTTTGTCTTATTTCAACATTATTGTGCTCAATTTAAATAACTTTTTTGTCTTTATTTTATCTATTGTTATTATACAAAGAAGTAATTCAAATGAGCAATGATTTTCTTTCAGTGGCGCTTATAATATGTAATCTAATTTTCATGAAAACTTATTCACTAAAAAAGCGTGTGATGAAGATAAGATGAACAATTGTTGAAATAATTAATAGCTCAAACGGCAGTGGGTCGGACAGTGCAGCATTGTATGAGCATCATAAACGTTATTGAACCACTGCAAATAGTTGCAGAAGTCTTGCGGAGCTCTTCACTCTGCAGTGTAAAAGCATAACAAATCCGTTCATGGCATCGTCTAGGAGGTCCATTCTGCTTTGCTGTTTGGATGTTTTCGAGCTGGCTACATACTGAAAAAAACTGTATTGTTGGAACTATGTAGTTTGAGTTACCTTATGAAGAGAGGTAGATCCGCTAAATATACTCAGAGTTCCGGGATCAAACTTTAAAGTTTTCACAGATTTAGAATTTGTTTCTTCGTGTTCTTTATTCTTCTCCATATCTTGCTCATTTTCATTCTGGATTACTTCATTCAATACTGAGAATAATTCTTCACTCTTATCATGCCTAAAAAATTGTTTCTTTATTTACTACAGTGGTCGGCGCTTATATCAATGCAATGAAAACGAGTTCACAAGCAAACAAAGAGAAGCTGTTAATCTTCTCTCATTCGGATTGTTCAGATACTTGAACATGTAATAAGGAACACAAAAAAAATAAAATGTCCCATAATAAACGATTTTTTAATTTCTTTTAACAATTTCTTTACATAATTCTTATTAATTATATCATTAATGATAGTAGGTATTTTTGCCTACTATTTCTCAGGACTGTCCTGAGTTGTTGGGCCTCTACTAAAGACCCAGAGATTCTCGGACTGTACCCTGGCTTTTGAGTCTCTGATAAGATGAAACAAAACCTGGTGTCGGGATTCTGGGTGGTCTTTGGGACAATCTCAAGTCCCCGGCACTCACGGGCCTCTGCCAAAGACCCGGAGCAATACATGGGACAGTCCATATCACTGTACTGAATCAAAACTTATTTAAAAAGACGACTCAATTTCCATGTTAATTGGGACAGGGTGAATATAACCTTTTTACTGTCAACGAGAGAATGGTAGATGCTAATGGTAGATGTCAAAGTCTACTACAGTCAACGAGTATGGGTTCACGCCCTTTGCTAATGGTAGATGTCAAAGTCTACTACAGTCATCAAGAATGGGTTCACACCCTTTGCTAATGATGGATGTCAAAGTCTAATACAGTCAACGAGTATGGGTTCACACCCTATGCTAATGGTAGATGTCAAAGTCTACTACAGTCAACTAATATGCGTTCACACCCTTTGCTAATGGTAGATGTCAAAGTCTACTACAGTCAACGAGTATGCGTTCACACCCTTTGCTAATGGTAGATGTCAAAGTCTACTACAGTCAACGAGAATACATTGCCTTTTGCTGAATCAATATGTATTTATAAGTTCAATTAATGCATTCCAGAAGATGTCTTGATTATTCCAGTGCTGACTAATTATCTACTTGTAAATGCACAATTAAAAGTATATTTAGTTGAGATTTCAATATTTATACTTTGTTTCAACAAATAGGATCAAAAAAATTATCAAACATTATATTTTGAATTGGCTCATAATAAATTTTCTTTCGTGTTTATACATTATTATTTTGTATTTTGTGTTTGAAAATAAATACTATACTTAACTATATAAAAATAAATATACATCCGCGTGAGTAAAAAACCCGGAATTATCAATGTTTTGTAAAAATAATCGTAATTTTTATTTTTTTCGGATTTTAGGTATAATAAAAATTAGATTCTAAAATATTTTGGAAAGCTGAAAACAAAATCCGCGAAACCAAATTTCTTTTGAAAGAATACAATTTTTTTATTGTTGTGAAAATTTAAGCAAAGATTTCTTCCAAAAATACAGTTATAACCAGAAAACTCTGAAATAGAAAGACGACTTTTAGACTCAAGTTATGACTTTTATAGTCCAATAAGCAGGAGACACAGCAATTGTACAGTGTAAACAAACCCATTTCACTTAATTAGTTATTTTATAAGTGTCTAGCAAAACTATTTGCTTTGTAACAACATCAAACGCGCTATATTCCAGAATTGGTCTTGATGTAAAGTCGTCTTCATATTTTGGAGTTTTCTGTTTATAACTGTATTACCATAATGATGATCCAATCCGTCTTGTGTTTTGGATTATTTGTATGCACAGTTTATTTGACTATTAAATTTCTGATTTATTTATGATCTATTCTATACTTGTTCTTTTAAATTTTAAGACAAACTTAAAATTTCCATTCACACTTTTTTGTATTTACCTGGTTCGTCTAATTTGGCCTGTTTTCCTGAAATGTCCGCCAGCATCAGGTTTTTGCAGCATTATTGTAACAGAATGACTTGATTGATCAAAATGCCAGCTATGCCTATAATTTAATCAAAGAATAGTTTTGGTCCTGAGACTACAGTACACTAGAGTTTAGTAGACTACAATGTGAACCGAATAATACAGGGCTGTATTTAACTAAAATAATAATATAACATGCATATTCAGAAAAAAAATTATTTCCTTACTTTTCAAAATCTCTAAAGGGCAGTGGAAGGAAGATGCCTTCCGAAATTTGAATTGACTGAAGACCGCATAATTGTCCGAAAATACACTGACGCATCTCAATTAGAAACTCTAGCTGATAATGTAAACACAACCTGTCAAACTATCATATCAGCCCCCATCCCAACACGTTAATCTTTTTATATCCCCCCCCCTATTCCGTTCATACCCATCCCTACCCCCAAACTTCATTTTTTTCAAAACCTCTCCCCCCCCCTTTATATTCCGGTTTTATTGAATGCTATATAATTTATATATAAGCTTGTAACGAAGTTTGTCAGCTGTTGAGTAATGGTAAATTAAGGTATTCGAACAAATTAACGAAGTTTGTCAATTGTTGAGTAATGGTATTCGAACAATTCGAATTTCGGACGGCAACTTCCACTGCTTTAAAAATAATTTGTCCAAAATTAATATCAATTTAATCAACTTTAAAACTAATTTTTTCCTATCTCCCGGTTGGAATATATTGACAGATAGAGCTCCAAGAGGGTCTTCCAGTCTAAAGAGTTTATCTACGCCAAGCACCAAGCGGAGAAATTCACGGAAACTAAACATCATTATTTCACACTTGGTAGGTTGCGGTGTAATAAATCAATAATTATTCACAGGCTAACAAAATTTCACTCTTACTTATCGTCACGATACAATGTTGATAAAGGGCCCTCTGGATCTAGCATATCGTAAGCTAAAGATGAAACCTACAATAAGATAAAATTACAAATAAAATCACCGCACATTATGCAACCTGTAATAAAGCTACATTTTGCCCCACATTTAATTTTTCCGAATCTTCTCTCAGCCTTTGATTAAAACAAATGTATAATTTACGAAATCTATATATAAATTTGGCTTGTCTGTCTGTTTGTCTGTTTGTCTGTCTGTCTGTTTGTTTGTATCCAATAAACGTCAAAACGGCTGAACCGATCGGGCCCAAATTTTTTGTGGGACCTCACGTGACCACAGGGAAGGTTTATGAATGATCAAAATTTCAAATATTTGTCTCCATCAAAATTCGATCTTCATTAAATTTTTGAAAATTTTGAAAATCCACGAAATTTTTTGTGAAAATCCGCGAATTATTTTTGTTTTGTTTTACGATGTACACAAAGAGAACATGTTCACAATTAATTTAGAAGATGGGCGCGAAGCGCCCTCTAAGGCTAGTCTTTTAAAATTCGTATTATTTATTTAATTCATTTTGTTATTATGACTCAAAACAATCAGATTAAATTTTTACCTTGGTATGAAAACGCTGATTTCTGATGTGATTCTCAAGGTATTCCGGATCTCCTGTGTCCAGGAAAATATTATGCTCTCCGTCCGTATTCCAAGCATTTGTCATGTTTACATCGATGTTAGCTACAGCTGCTGTCACAGCCTCTGGGCGTAAAAAATCTTGAAGGGTTACCGAACCTTCAGCAAGAAAGAGGTTCCTTAACAAAAATAGGAAACGTATTTTTTCTAATACAGTTGAGAAATCTTAACTTTTTATGTAATAAATACTAAACCTTGAATGTTTAACTAGTTCTTCGTAAGCTGGCCCTTCAGGCTCATGTAACGGATAAAGTTCGGTGTTAAGTATATCCTATTAATCGGTGTTGGGACATTTCATATAAGGACATCGCGTAGATAAGACTATTCATAAAAGACATTTCATAGACAAAGAAAATTTCTCACAGATATAGGTAAATTTTTTCTTCAAAAAATCGTAATAAATCGAACATCCACTGTGATCTTTTTAATTTTCATTTTTCATTTTACAAACTTTGCATATTTTCGCTTTTAACTATTAGTATTGTTTGTGACGCCACAAAAACTAAAAAACCTTGAATTATTCACGAAACTACCTCTCTTAGAAACATGTTCTGTCTATTAAATGTCCTATTCAAGAAATGTCACTTTATGAGTTTCTTTTTCTATGAAATGTCCTTTACATCTATATATTTATACTTTTCTTGTCTGTCTGTCTGTCTGTCTACTTGTTTGTTTGTATTCGATAAACGTCAAAACGGCTGAACCGATCGGGCCCAAATTTTGATTAAATTTTGAAAATATACGACATTTTTTTATAAAATACGCAAACTTTTAATTGTTTTTATTTTACAATGTATACAAAGATAAAATGTTTATAATTGAAATAGAAGATGGGCGCGCAGCGCCCTAAAAGCCTAGTTTTTGAAAAATGTCATTTTGATTTTGCTCTATGTGAAATTTTCTCTATGAAATGTTCCAACACCTTTAAATTGAATCTCATTTTGTGTTTCCCTAAAATCGAACTAAATTGGAATACTGATAATAAAATGCAATATTTGCTGTTATTTGGAAACTTGTTTTATATCTTTCAAACATATGCTGTAATAGACATATGTAATTATAAACAAATCATTGAATAGATAGAGATATAAAATAGCATTTAGACTTTTTATATCAAACATAAAATGTTATGTTTTTGTAAAACATAATAACTAATTTGAATTTTTTAAGGTCAAGGTATCATTTTCAGGAGCCGCCTGGCTTCAATAAATCTTTAAGATAATTTAAAATATAAAGAAAGTAGAACAAAATGATAAATTAAGAGAAAATATGAAATTTGTCAGATTTGCATGAGTGCATTGCACTGAACAGGTATGAAACCAGTAGTCAGCAACCAGTAGTCACAAGAACTTGTCAGTAAATTATCCATAAAATCAAAAAGATCAGGCCAAATCAATGGATTTTTTTGAGAAGTCTTCTCAGAAAATACAGTGACACCATAATGCTGTGGAATGTGTTTCATCTGCGTTCTTTCTTTAAATAAAATTATTATCAGGGCTTTTAAAGGAATTGAGTCTTTGTCACAAACTATGATTTCCTAATCTCTATATATATGCAACTCTGTTAGATAAAAAAATCTAAGTTTGAAATATCAAAGGTTTACACCATCAGGGGAAAAAATATAGGTATAAGAAAATCAGAGTTTGTTACAAAGACTCAATTCCTTTAATTCGTTTAAGATATATCTGATTATATTTCTGGAAACGTTTAGAGCACATTTTTTCAAATAAATATAGTTACAAATTACAAAATTCTACATTTGGACTGAGATGTGTCAAAAATTTATCTGAAGTGGTTTTTCCTGTTTGTGTCTTTAAAATTGAAGGAGGTATTAGGTATTTGGACAATTTTGATTTCATTTCATTGAAACAAATCTGTACAAAATTATTAATTTTCTCGTTAATTAATAAGGTACAAATATGTAAAACCCCATTATGGAAATCTCAATACTAGAGGTATTCGATATTAATTGTTTAAAATGAATTTCTACAATTTCTGTGAAAAAAATTCCGATTTGAAAGTTGTTATTTAGTTCTCAGTTAATATCTAGTAAACTAAGAACAATTAATTTGTTTTTAAAACTATTTTTAATTCTATGAATATTTTCATTTTTTCTCCTTTCTTCGTCCGGACGTCTCCGGGTTTTGTTCTTAATTTTTTTCTCGTCCATTTTTCGTAATGTTTTTTGGAAGAATTATAACAAAATTATAACATTTTTAAAACGGAAACGATTAAAATATAACAATAACAATAACAATAACAATGTCGAGGAGCAAGTCGAGTAGAATAAAAAATCTCCGTATACTTTTATATAAAATACATTCTTTTACCAAAAATTTTAAAATTAGTCAATCCAAAAATGGATTTTATCCAAGCGGAGAAATTCACGGAAACTNGACGCATTTTGATACAAAAAAGTAAAAATAATTTTCTGATTATTATTTTTAAAATATAAAAACTTATATAATGTATTTTAACATTTGTAAAAATTCTAAAATTATTATGCTATGTTTTATTTAATTTGCATAAATTCAGAAATGCAGCATGCTAAAGATCAATTTTATTCTCCGAAAATGGAAAACCGAGTATTGTTATGAAAATGGTGCAGGGTTTGACAAAAATAAACGACTTCCCACAGTTTATTTTAGAAATTAAGGTTATTTGTAGTTTTCAGCATACTCAATATGCATAGATGAATAAATAAACATAGCTTATGTACGCAAAATCACCAAGAATTGTACAGTCCGCGAACTCATACTTCTAGGGGTCAAAGTGTGTTTCAATGATAAGCGGGGTGGTTTGGTGTTTAATGGATTTCCTAATAGAGTGTAAAATAACTCCGGGAATGGAACTAATAGAACAATATTTCACTGAGCAATATATCATATTGACGAGAACTGAAGAAGGACATGAGAAGGACTAAACTAACTTAAATTTCTCTCTACATAACTTATGTACACCACAAGTACCCAATGACATAAGAACAGCCAATGTTCACAACCGACCTAGTTAATCTATACAGAGCGTCCCATATCATATTAGATTGCCTCCAATCTTTAACACCAAAATAAACCCTTAATACTCGAAAAACTTATCATTTTCCGCAAGAAAATTCTTAAATAAGCCTTATGTTATTTTTCAAAATGATTCATTCTAATGAAATTTTCTAATTAGTCCCGAAAATCGTAATTTAGACCCGTTCTCGGTCTAATATGATGTGGGACACCCTGTATAATAGGAATATCTTTAAAACATCTCTGTACATTTATATCTATCAAGATGAAAAATGTCGTCTTATGCGCAATCTATCTTTATCTATGTTAATATGTTGCTGAAAACAGTTTCTTTACCCCTATCGGTTTTTTGCGATAATTTAAAAAGTATGTCTGAGGCTGTTCACATTTTTTTACTTTTCGAACAAATACATTCCCTTCACTTTAGGCTAAAAGTTGGGCTTTTATAACTTATGCCTGAGTCCTCAGGCATACTGCATGAATGCCTTATTTTGAACAGCCAATGTTCACAACCGACCTAGTTAATCTATATAATAGGAATATCTTTAAAACATCTTTGTACATTTATATCTTTCAAGATGAAAAATGCCGTCTTATGCGCAATCTATCTTTATCTATGTTAATATGTTGCTAAAAACAGTTTCTTTACCTCTATCGGTTTTTTGCGATAACTTAAAAAGTATGTCTGAGGCTGTTCACATTTTTTTACTTTTCTAAAAAATACATTCCCTTCACTTTAGGCTAAAAGTTGGGCTTTTATAACTTATGCCTGAGTCCTCAGGAATACTGCATGAATGCTTTATTTACCTTTACCAGAATAAATCTATATTTAGACCTACTTCCAGGCATTGGATATCAACATTCTATAGCCCTTTGGAAAGCCTATAACAAAAGAAAGCAGAAGGCACAATTTCTGCAAAGGAACTTTTTGACAGATGCCTTTAAAGGGGAATTAGCAACATTTTATTTTTTCTTGAATAAACATTTAGGTTTTAAAACTTTTGCAAATATTTTAGCGTATTTTATTTGCAGGATCAAGGGCTATTCAAAAATGTATAATTTCAATCATATTTCGCGATTTTTTTTTGTACACTTTTTGCTTAATAATTAGATTTCGCAATACATATTTGTATTTTTGCAAAGGAAATGAGTCTTTGAAACAAAATCTTATTTTCTAATTTTTATATCTTCTCAACCAAATGTCGTAGACTTTAGATATTTCAAACTATGCATTCTGTTAGATCAAATAGTCTAAGTTTGAAATATCAAAGGATTACGCCATTAGCTTGAAAAGATATAGAGGTTTAAAAGTTT
>NW_019396467.1:14853-19462 GCF_000591075.1 Eurytemora carolleeae | reverse complement strand
AGGTTTATGGATCCCCTCCCACTCTTTTTTGGGTAAACCAGACATCAGCAGGAATAGGGTTAATTGAAATTAGCTCTGGTGGCTGAAAGTGTTTTTAAAACATTCATCATATTCATAGCATTTGTTTCCAAACAGTGTAAGGTTTGGGACATCAGCAAGGTTTGAAACTTTCGTTCTTCTTTCTTTTTGAGCTTAAAATTTCAGAAAACCAAAAATAGTCCTGGGCATTTTGGCCAGAAAATTGCTTGGATTTGTCCAGGAAAACTTGATAGGTTCCCAATAAAAGCTTATTATAAAAATTTCAGCTAAGTATGTGGCAAAAATGGGCAGTTCTAGTTTCTTTAATGACCTTCAGAGTCGTTGCTAACTCAACAGAGGCCTCTGTTGGTAGTAGACAAGATAAAGGTAAACTAAAGTCTGGCTTACTAAATCTGACTCATAAGCCAAAAATATTGCTGAAATTAAATAACATGCTGAACATGTAATTGTACGACAAATCACTGAGATATATTATTTCCTTTTTTGAGAAGTAAAGTTTGCTACAAATATAATAATAAATTGTATATAATTTTTAATTTGTGTAAGTAAAAACAATGTTGATGGCAAATATTTAATTTTTTCTTCTAATTTTACCAAAAATTTGAAAATATGAAAAAAGTTATTAAACTCCTGTATTCTGTTTTTTTTTAGCGCTGAATGTTTTCAATGTTGTTCGATTTCCCAATGATGTATGCAATACGACTTCTGGAAAGAGGTAAAAAAAAATATAAAAGTTTATCAAAATCTAATTGCCCTTTTCTTTAAAGTGGAACCTGCTATTCAGCCTCAGAGTGTTCTGCCTTTGGAGGCTCCAGTCTTGGAACCTGTGCTTCAGGGTTTGGGGTCTGCTGCGGATGTACGCTTGCGTTTTCACTCTTCTTTAAATATCTTTCAAAACAAAAACGTTATCTAATCATTTAAATTTATATTATCATTTTTATAAAGGTCCAATTTTATTATAGTTAATCGAGAATTTATTTTTGCTAAATATTGAAAGAAAAAGATCTCATTTACGTTTATGCCATAATTTATCAAAGAAGACAGAATGATCTAAAAAATATTTATGAAGAATTTAACAACAGTTTAAGCCTCGGTATCAATAAATACTTCACTTTGAAGTTATTAAAATACGTTTTAAAACTGAGAACTCTATCATGCATTCGAATAGAGTCTAATGAGTTTGGACTGTTTTCAATAATTAACTCTAAGTATTTAGTAACGGCTTCGTGCGGTGCAACAACCTCTGTCAACAATACATACTTTAAGGAATATAAATATAGTCTGTTTAATGTTTAGAAATGCTCAATAATTTATATGATTCTATGCAGTTAATTTTAAATGAATCCCTTAGGAGGTTTGATTAATAAAATAAAAGAATGAGTTAAAATTATTTAAACCGATTAGAATTATAGTTTCATTCATTCAATAACTGCCAGCTCTGGATTCTTTTATAACTGACTAATACTGTCCTAGAGTTCTACATCAGATACATCTCCTTGTCAAATATTTGTCTGCAAGATTACGAACAACATTTGTCAGATACGATTAGATTTTGATACATTTGACATAGACCAACCAGTGTCCCAGGTAATTAAAAAATCAGTTTCTAATCAAATACTTTCTTCTTAGTATGTACTTTCTGACTGTAGATTATAAAAATGGAATAGTTATATACATTTTTTTGTAATTTTTTACTGTAAGATATCGTATTTTGATTAATAAGAACTAGTAATTCCTATTCAAGCATGTGGTGGAGTTTAGAATTTAGATTAACTAATGAAAGAAATAATTTCATTGTTTATTCATGATTATTCATGCAGATTTAATCATAATATTTTTCATTCCAGCAGGTAAATTGTAAATGTAGAATGTAGATGTATCTATAAAAATAATCATGTTTTTAATTTAATCATGTAGATTTTAGAATGTATAGATCCATCAATATCCATCAAGAATATAGATTGAACTTGTAACAATAAAAAGAATATTTTTTTAATGAAGCACGCATTATATATGACGTCTCAATTTAAAAATAATGTTTTTTGTTTAAGGACGTAAGTTCAGCAACTACATCAAAAACGCAGTGCAACAGTGCCCAGTTTAGTGCTACAACAGATGGCGGAACTGCACCAGTTATCTGTGGGACTAATACTGGATATCATAGTAAGATATTTGTGGGACTAATACTGGATATCATAGTAAGATATTTGTGGGACTAATACTGGATATCATAGTAAGATATTTGTGGGACTAATACTGGATATCATAGTAAGATATTTGTGGGACTAATACTGGATATCATAGTAAGACTATTCAACCTAGCATAAAGGCCTGTATTATTAAGAACTGAAAACAAGTTTTTAAAGATTATATCACAGTTTGTATATCGGGTGGCTTCCTGTGTAGTGTGTAATTGTTTCTATATAAGGCATTATAAAAAATATATGAATATTATAACGCGATAAAAGAATTTTGCCAAACACTTCTAACAAATGAAAGCTTATTAAAAACGCTCTGCAGCTTTCTAAGGCTATTAAAGTTCAAACCAAGAAAAATATTTCTAGCGATACTTTAAAGTCGGTCTCAATAGTGGATGAATATTTTCATGTCTAAGTAGATCGTTATGAGGGGTAATCATATTTCTTGGAGATTTTGATGATTTTACTAATTTTAACCCTATTCCTGCTGGGGGGGGGGTCAATTTGACCCCCCCCCCTGTAGTTTTTTTTACATAACTCAAAAAGTATTGGTCTGAGGCTGTTGAAATTTTCTGACTTTTCTTACATACCCAAAGCCCTCCCTTTAGGCCTAAAACCGGGCTTTAATACTAACTGCCTGAGTCCTTAGGCACACTGCCTGAATGACTGCTTTTGCCTGTAACAAACTAAATCTTTGTTTTGACCCACTTTCACTTGTCAGATTTTGATAAAATTTAGCTTTTTGGAAAGCCAATGACATAAGAAAACGGATTGCACAAGTTTTGCGAAAAAAATTACAAATTTTTTGCAAACAACCTGTCAAAGGAAATTTGCACATTTTTAGTTTTTCTTGATTAAAAATCAGGTTATTTAAAATTTTGCAAACATTTTTGCATATTTGAAATGGCATGGTCAAGGGCTTTTCAAAAATGTATAATTTTTCATTTCTTGGACAAATTTTTTTTTGCAAACATTTTTACTTTATAACTGGATTTTGCGATAACAAATTCAATTTTTGCAAATTTGCAAGTTTTTTTGCAGATTCTAAAAGTAGAGCACAAGAGCTTTCTAATGATGTATCATTTGTCATATTTAGACATAAAACATGGGATTTGACCCCCCCCCCCAGCATATCCTGGTTTTCAAGTACCCCAGCAGGGATAGGGTTAATGTTTTTGAATAAAAGGTCAGAAATGTGGACTTAAACGCAAAATACTTTTTAATTATTTAAAATGTCACTTTTAAATGGGTTTGCTTGGGTTAAGTAAGTATTAAATTGTTTGGTTTTAATTTCGCAGTACTTCAATGAACACAGTAAACCGCTTTAGTTTATCCGTCTTTTCGAAACTTTGACAAGTCTTATGTTTTTAATTAGAAAGTCAAAAAAATATATTTTAAAAAAAACGTCGGATATTCTGGACTGAAAAAGACTAGGTTGTAAAGTGTACTCCTGAGTAGCTAGTAGATTACTACATACCATATTCTAGTGATACTGGAAGCAAAAGATGCGTGTAATTCTTTAACATTCTCCTGGACCTCAACATCCTCTAAACGCTCTTGGGATATGAAAGTAATCTACTGATTTATAATAGATATATATTGTCTGTTTATTTGTATCCAAAACCATCCAAACGTTTGGACCAATAAAATGTGTGGTATCTAACATAGAAAGACGACGACTCAAGTAATGCCTTTAAATTTAAATTTTGCTTAATTATTGATTTGATAAGTGTTTAGTAAAACTATTTGCTTTGTAACATGTAACATCTAAAACGTGGTATGAAGTCGTCTTCCTATTTCAGAGTTTTCTGTTTATCACTATTGGCAAATTTTCGGACTGTCCATAAACAATCCTTGGGGTCATGTTAGATACCACACATTTTATTGGTCCAAACGTTCAGTGTAGGAAAATGGAAAACAATTTTATTTTTAGATCTCTCAAATTCCTTGCGACGTTTCTTGGAAGCCTCCAGCAGGTTGCCTACAGCATTTCACTGGAACAACAGGTAAAAAATAATCTCTATATGCAGGCACATAAAAGATGTGCGTTTTAGTTTCAACACATTTTTGTGCAAGCAAATCATTGTCCTGTTTCATGTAGATTTTGTGTGGGTATAATGACTGGGCATTTGTTTGCATTTATATCTAAAACTACATCATTTATGTTGATGGGGGAACCACGGAGAACTTAAGAGACTTGAAAGAATTTATAAAATGTCGTTTTCTAAACCTACTGATAATGGAATGCTGCAGATAATTTTTAAATTGAATAATTAAACGGAGCCCTTTAAAACTGTCTAATGGCTATTTTTTCTTTAGTAAAGGAATTGAGTCTTTGCCACAAACTCTGATTTTCTAAACTCTATATCTTT
>NW_019396467.1:0-14805 GCF_000591075.1 Eurytemora carolleeae | reverse complement strand
GGGGGGGGGGGGTATTAATACAATAACACCCCCTAGCTATGGCCACTGAGCATTACGGATCTGTCTAGGAACTGTATACAGTTACAACTACCTCGGTGGAGTACATCTTGCCAACCAACAGTACACTAACTGTATCAGAACAGAAGAAGGATACTGTTCTATTGCTTACTCATCTTCTAAATTTGAGGTAAAAAACACACCACTCAATTAAATTTTTTCTTTTTTATTTGTCCTTTTTAACTACAAGAACCAGGTACAGGAAAAGGTGCGGTTTCGTGGCCTCATAATTATTATTTTCTACAAAAATTTCTCGAATTTCTATGATCTTTCGACGAAATTTTAGACCTCATTTTCGCGAAATTTCGTTTAATAAATAGGATGAGACTTTACGGACTATTATACTGTCTGTTTCCATGTATTCATGATTCCTTGCAACTGTAAACTTGCTTTTTTGTTTTTAAATCAATAAATACGCCATTGAAAGTCTACACTCAAAGAAAAAGGCTTATGTAATCCCTTGCATTAGTCATATTTTTAGGTCGTCTTTACAGTCTCATCCCTTCGGGGTATATTAGTTTCAAAATCGTATGTATGAAATTTGATAAAAATTTGTGATTTTCTGCATTTCTATTTTCAGTAAGGCTATCATATTTAGTGTTGAACCTTGAACATTCAGGGAGACTTTAATGAAAACCTGAAAATCTTTAACTATGAAGATCTGAAGATTTAAGTTGGATTTCTGTCTTAAATATAGTTCGTGAGGTATATTTGATGATTTGGCAAAGAAAAAATAAGTTTAAAGCTGCAGGGAACCTTCAATTAATAGACAAAGACCCAAAAAATTCTGACTGTCATCTCTTAGGTCTCATTCTATGTGGGTAATGATGTAATATAGTATTCTATTAAACAGTTCTTAACACCCCCCGCCCCCTTCGTTTTTTAACATCATAGTTTTTATGCATATGATAGGATAGAGAACAGTCAAACGGCAGGTCGGTAATTTAAAAAAGATCATAAATGCTTAACAACTTTTTCATTAATAAGCTTAAATTTAAATATTTTAAAAGTCCTTGAAAAATGAATGTAATATATATATGTTTCACATGTTAATATTTGTAAAAATATTTATTTTTGAAAAAATTTCCGACGTACTTTCTGAACTTTTAAAAAATCCTCCCAATTGCACCCTAACCATTAAAGTTAGAAGTCTAATTTTTTTAATAAGCAGGCCTTGAAAAGTTGGGCTATAGACATGTATCACACTCCCCTATCTCAACTCTAAGCGCAAAATTATAGGGGGGGGAGGTGGAAAACATCCCCACCTACATTTGACAAAAACAGCCCCACAAGGATAGAGTTTAAAAAAAGTTTTAACGAAAATTCAAAATCTTATCAAAAATGGTGGTAAAATAAGGTTCGAATATCGCGAAAAAAAGGTTGTTTATTATTTTTGCGAGAAAAAAATACGATTCTGAACAGCATTTCAGGTAATAGGCGGTTTCTGCCTTATAGAAACCGCCAATTTCAGGAAATGGACGGTTTTTGCTCTATAGAAACTGCCCATTTCCCAAGGTGAGCGTCTTATGCCTTATAGACCCCAGACTTTTCTTGGAGACCCAAAGATTTTCATTGGCGACCCCAAGGTTTTCATTGGAGACCCCAGATTTTTGTTGGATATATCCCATAGTTTCATTGGAGACCCCCAGATTTACATTGTAGACCCCATATTTTCGTTGGAGTCCTCATGATTTTCAGTGGAGACCCGCAGGGGTCTTTAATGAAGTTTTGGGATTCAAAACGAAAATTTTGGGATTTACAATGAAAATCTGTGGGTATCATTGTAATTTTTGGGGTCTCCTTTGAAAAGCTTGGTGTCTCCAATGAAATTCTGGGGATAGCCAATGAAAATATGTGGGCCTCTTTTGCTAAATATGATATGATTTAGGAAAATCATGCAGTCCTGAATTTTTTATCAAGTGTGATTTTCATTGTCAGGGATTGGCCGAAAAAAAGTTGAATAACCGAGTGATCAGTGGGTTTATGGATCACCCTTAACCATCAAGACGTCCTGATCTCTCTCCCCTGAGCCCAAAACTTAAGACAGGGTATCGTTATGAAAACCAGTTTTAGAATCCGGGTTTCAAGAATTTGGTTAGGCAGTTTTGTGGATATCGATATTTTTGCTTTGAAATATTATTTTATTTAGTTTCTTCATATTTTACCATTTTTTTTTTGAATCTCTTAAATCAAAATCTACACAAATAATAAGACCCCAAAAAGGAAACCCGGGAGTTTCGTTCAACGATACTCTTTTAAATTTTGGGCTCTGGATTACTGGTTTTGGGGTGAAGCTATGCAAAGGTTCACATTGCTCAACCTGCTCCTGTTGAAGAGCTTAAAATGATTGTGGAAGAGTTTGCATGTTTCCTTGCAACAGCCTGCAGAAATCAGAAAGTGTGTTAGCCACATGAGAGATTGCGCCAGAGCCCGTTTATCTCTAAATGGAGCCTGCTTCGAGTCACAACTAAACCAACTCAGAAAAGTTCATATGAACGGCAATTTTGCTTTAAATGTATATGCCCCAATCTAGTTTAACTCATAATATATTTATAGCAAGCTTTTTAGGACTTTATTTAAAGCAATCTAAAATTTTAGTTGTAGTTACTTACAAATTACACATACATGGTACTCTGCACGGGGGGGGGGGCTCGGGGGATACCATTGGGGGTTTCATGAAGTGAGAGGTTTCTGTAAGGCAGAAAACTATCAATTTCGGAAATGGGCGGTTTCTATAAGGTAGAAACCGTCCATTTCCCGCGAAATGAGTGGTTTCTATCAGACAGATCTGAAACCACCCATTACTCCGAAATGGTCGGTTTCAAGGGCGAGAACATGTTTCAGAACCACAACTGTTTTAGGTTTCTGATGTTGTGAATGAGGGGAAAATTGGTGGGGAGTGCGTAACAGATTACGTTATCATACCACGCGCGGGAGGCTCTACTCTTCAAGAGGGTATTAACTATGGTAAACTTTTAAATTATTAAGCTTAAAACCTTTTTAATTTCATAATAAAAAAGATTATGTTATACGTGTATATTTATATTCATGAGGTTGGAACTTAGTACTAATAATTGAGAAACTACTGAATTTAAAAGTTTAGTTTGATGAGTTTGATAGAGCTTTTAAAAAGATTATGTATGATACAAAAGTAGTGCAAGCAGATTTGTTCGTCAAAATCAGAGCTTTTCAAGAGGAAGAACATTTTACAGTATATCAAATGAAAAACCTTCATATTGCTATTCATGAGCAAGCCTCCTTGAAATATATGTCAGCTGACATGCAAATTAACCTTAGCTTCTTCATAAATAAGAGATTCGGTTAACCTACCTCACATAGATCCCATAAAAAAAGTTGCATCACTTTTCAAGACTGAATTAACTTTGATTTGATCTCACACTTTTATACTTTTTTGTAGAATTTGATTTCAAACTAAAGTTTTATTTAGTAACTAGCAAGATTTTCATAATTTTTTCTTTGAGAGCTTGCAACCTTTGAATCACTGTGCCCTGGGATGGGTTAGAATTTGAATCGATTAAGATTAGTTCCATCCATCAAAAGTTCCCAGCTCGTCATCGCACGACAAGGTTCCATCTTTCAGATTCCCACACACCTTCGGAAGTCGTCTTGTATTAAAATTAATTTTCAAATTTAAAATTAGAGGGACATATATAAAGCTCCATCTGTATTGAAAAAAGTAGATGTTGAAAATTCGAACTTGAGATCTTTGCTAATTTGAAAATCAGGTTTTATTGTAGATATTTTAGACAGGTTTTGTGGTGGACTTTTAACCTACACAGTACCAAAAACTACTACAAGAACTCTTTACACCGTTCGTTATCCCTTTCAGGTATCAAATTAGGCAACCTTTCAAACTTTTTTCATTATTTGTTTTTATACAGTGAAACCCTTAATAACGAATACATCGGAAGTATTTATCAAATGTCGCCTAGACAATTTTTCAATGAGTTTTATATTACGTAAATTTCAGTATTTGCGAAAATAAATAAATAGCCATGAATATGCGGGAACAGTTTTAAAGAGTTCCATATAATCATTTAATTAAAAAACTGAATATCTGCAACATTCCATTATCAGCTAAAGCGAAGAATACGACATTTGATGAATTCTTTTGATGTATTCGTTATTGAGGGTTTCACTGTATTTACTCTTTATTTAGTTTTGCCTTAATTTCTCGTAAATAATATTGTGTTGCTATTTTAAACTAACTGAAACTAATTATCTAGATCGGGGTTTATTTTGATGGAACCGAAACAACAACAACACCAGTTGCTGAGAAATCGTTTGGTTTCGCGATTAGTTATAAACAATTTGCATCCTGCTCACTGCCTTAATTTCTAAAGGATTGATATGAAGCTTTTTCGTCTTTATTTTCTTTGCGCAAATTAATTTGCCTTTTCTCTTGTTACTGTATTTTCTCTTGTTACTGTATTTTCTCTTGTTACTGTATTTTAATGATTTTAATCGTTTTAGGTACTCTGTGCAATCGTAATCATTGTGCCTTGTGTTTAAAATGTTTTGTATTAATATATCATTAGTTTATTATGAAATACTAACTGCTAGCTTGGAAACCCGGCTTTGCTTGGAGGTTTCCCAATAAAATTCAACTCATTTAACTTTAAAGTCGACAATTTCTTGAAAATTGATGCAACTTTTCATAGGAGCAAGGGCATATACAGGGGGGGGAAGGGGGGAAGTGCCCCCCTAGAACTCAGAGCTTTCACACTTTTCAAATCTTAAACTGAAGAGTGAAGAACATAAAAAAAAATTAGTCTGCTGTTCATTCAATGCACTAAGAAGATTGTATACGTGAACCAGAGCCACCATGACAGAAGTCCGAATGAAAAATCTATCTAGAATGCATATATATTCATCCTTATCGGATGGGCGCTATCAGGGATAGCAAAGTAAAACAATTATTTTAAAAATGCCAAGGCACAAAGACTTGAATTTGGACTAGAGGTAGTAAAAGACCATTTTTTAAAATTTGGATTTTATTTACTTTATTCATTGCACCGCCGTTTTGTATAATATTTCTTTTTATTACAAACTAGCTGAAGTGACCGGCGTTGCCTGTTGAATTTATAAATCGAATTAGAACAAAAAATTATAATTTATTTAGCTTACGTCATCCCCAAGGGTACCCAAGGAGTTTCCTCACTAAAATTAAGCCCATTTGATTCAGACATTTGGCCATCCATAGCAAACATATAAATAATGAACGAAGAGCTGTATTATAAAGATTACAATTGTTTGTACTCCTACTTTTTTTACAACAGAAACTTTTACAAGTCATAATTACTTCCTGGACCTGTGTCATTTTTCATCTCATAGAATTTAAGTTTAAGTTGAGTTTTTCATTTAAAAAATGTCTTTTACTATCTCTAGTTTAAATACTAATTATTACCAACATAAAAGTATGATAAATGTCGATGTTTTAGAAACAATGTTTTTCTGCTATTTTTGTTTCAAGGTGGGATAAAGTAGTACTTGCAAGATAATTGGACTATATGTGAACCTTTAAAGCATCATATACTTATGCCTGATATCCAAGAAGCCATGAATGTTTTGAATTTACAGTTCAAATTCTGCCCCCCCCCCCCTAGGAGCTCCTAGGAGGGGGGGGGGCCTGTTGTATACGCCTTTGCATAGCAGTCTGAATCGGTGTGCCTTAAATGGCTGAGGCTGAGGATGCTATTATAATTTTAAGTAATTTTCCCAATATTTTTAAGAGTTTTTACATGTTTAAGTGCCCGACCGTGGTGCAGATGAACAAAACATTTGATAAATTTATCAAAACACTGCACCTGAGTCTACGATTTAAAAACTGCGGCTCGAGCCGTAATTCCTTAAACCCAACTGAGTATCCAATAGACACACTTTTGATTTTCTTCTTAAACCATTCTTTCTGGGATATAGTAGAGAAAAAATCAAAAACTGTTTTTTTTATTTAGAGAGTTCCTCCCGTTTCTGTATATAATCTTAATGGCGCGCAAAATTTAAAATTTTTAGGCTTTATTCGCGACTCTGATTGGTTGAATTTTATACACTATTCAGAATACAAGTACAAGATTAGGTTAGTCTCGATATTAAGAAAAAGAGAGGATCCACCATTCTAAAGTTTATTAGATTTTAAGATTACAAGATTATAAAAATGTGAAGAATTATTTTGTTTTAAATCCCCATCTAGTATTGACTGGTTTCATGCTTAGTCTAACTAAATGTTTAATTGGACTAAAACTAAAGGAGTGGAGTAAATCATGTTTAGTCTAAATGACCAAGTTTTAGAACATTTGATCAAAAAATATTTCAATTGAACTAAAAAATTAAATTATAAAGTTTGAAAGGACGTAAATTCTAAAATAATTAATTTTTATGTGGAAGCCTGGAAGGATATATATTCAAACAATCCATTCTAGTATTTAATTTAGCAAAGTGTATTTTTATGAATCAAACTGAAATCATAGAAATTACAGATAGGTTTAGAAGAATGTACTCAAACACAGCAGGGGCAGTTTTTTAACAATACTTTTAGTTTTAGTAATTATTTTAGTTTTTTGATGATTAAACATTCAGAAAAAGATGAAAAATCACGTTGTTTTTACATTCGGGGCGGATACAGGATTGAAGTGAGGGGGGTGCGAGATTTATTTCAGAACAAAAAAAATCCAGATTTAGGAACAAAAGGAGTGAAAAGGCGAGAAAAAATTTTAAGATAGATATTTTTCCTGTTTTGCACGAGGTTATCTTTTCCTTAAGGGCTATTGAGGAGCTATTCTGAAATTTCAGGGGGGTGCGGAGGTCCTGAAGCCCCCCCCCCCCTTGTATCCGCCCCTGTATTTATACCTTTAGTCAGCTCTAGCTGGGAGTCGCTAAAGTAGATGTTTTTTCCAATTCAGCACCATAATATTTAAATTTTTTTGACAATTTCAGAAATGTTTTAATTGAGAAGCTTAGAGGGAAATATGTAAGATATTGGCCAAAAAATCCGATATAAAAACCGTTTTTATTGAAATTATCTTCCTAACTTCGCTTGTTTGGCCAAATGATGCAACCTATGAAAAAATTATTTTTCATAAAAAAAATGTCCTCAGTTGCAGTGAAAAAAAAACTCCAAGATCTGCCATGACCATGGAGGTACAAACTTTTCGGTGAATTATTTTAGTCTGTATTACTTTAATGGGCCTAACAACAATGTAACAAAAAGTGGGATTTCAAGCGTTGCAAAACTAGTTTACTAAAACTTAAATATTTCGGCCGTTTTTACAGTGCAATCTTAGCATTTTTTATAGGTTGCATTATTTGGGCAAGCAAGAGAAGAAGGAAAAGCAGGGAGAAAATTGCACAGAAAACTGTTATTATTTTGGATTTTTACCTTACACATTTGCCTATAAACTTGTCAATAGAGGATTTTTTAGGTCATTTCTAAATTGTCAAAACGTTTTTACATAGTATGGTGCTGAGTTTGAAAAATCGAATTTACTTTTGCGACTCCCAGCTAGAACTGACTAAAGGTGTAAAAAAACCGTGATTTATATAAAAAAAAATTCTGTCAAATAGCACGATATATTTCTTGGCTAAACCTAAGTTAAATCCAAAGACGCTCTATATAAAGATGCTTCATAAGAAAATTTGCACAAATTTTACGCACTTTGTTTGGTCTAATAAAGATTGTAACAACTGTCGTCTTCTCTAATGATTTAAGAAAATTATGGTCTCTTGAAAGTTTTATTAAGTCGTCTTTTGATATTGATTAAAGAGTTGTTTTCAAGTGAAATAAGGGAAATATTTAAGGTTTTCTATCTTGAAATTTCTAATTTTGAGTTCTCCTTAAAAGTGGCTTGTGGATTAATTATGAAAAAAAGATGGAAAAGCGACGATATCTTCCCAATTGTTGTTCCGATAAATGTTAATATGATACCGTTGTTAACTGCGCATGCGAATTAAATGGGGTGGTCACTTAAAATAACGTCTATCAGTTCCATAAAAAATTTACTTTTTTTGTTTCAGTAGTATGTAAAAACTTTTATAAAAATGATGAACTTGTTAATGCTTAATGCCTGTAGTAATGCATAATTTAACATAGCTTTTTTAAAGTTCACAAGACGTATTCTTTAAGAAGAATCATTTTGAGGAAGTACTTATTTTAGATACATATATGGTTATTCACAAAAATGAAACTTTAGATATGACAGCATAAATTGACACCGCCTTTCAAACCCTAGCTCAAGCAGTGTTTATATGAAGAAAATAATATTTGAATCTTCGTATTTGGAGTATGCTATAGGTAATCCTGTATTTTTTGTCACAGTCAATTATCGCATTCTAATTTATTAAAGCATGAATTCTCTACCTGGTTTTAATGAGTTAAAGAAATAAAGTGGTAATCTTTATTAAACTATCAACTTTCCTGTGAAATTTTTAATGGTTAAGATCTAAAATCATGATTCTTTAAAAAAACGAAATATTACAAATAATTGTGTCCACTAAAACTTCAACATGGTTTGGCTTCATATCAAATTAAGAACAATGAAAGTGGCAGATTCGCGTAATGGGGGGGGGAGAGGGCGACAACCCTGTGTACCCCTTTAGACAATGCCCCCCCCTCCCCCGAGGCTCCCCTTACATTTAAACTTATATTCTTGTCTTATCAATTGATAGTTTGTCCATTTTAAGACAATTTATCAAATTTTATCATTAGTCTTTAATTTTATTATCGGGGTTTTATTTAAAACCCAAATCTGAGTTTAGGATGTTTGACCCATAGTTAAGGAGAGTTTTATGTATTATTTAATTAATTAAGGTTCACAGTGTTGGGAAAAGGGGGGAGCAGGGTTGGATATTTGGAGGAGCAGTGGAAAAGGGGGTACACTGCAGGGTTGGGAACACTTTCTTAGGGAAATTTGTTGACTTTTAACCATATCCCAATTGGGCTTTTTTGTCTCCCCATATGATTTTGCCCTTATATAGAGTTGAGATAGGGGAGTGTGATACATGTCCCTAGTCCCTAGTTAAAAATGTATACCTCTATCTTTAATGGTTAGGGTGCAATGGAGGATTTTAAAAAAGTTCAAAAAGTATGTTGAAAAAATGTTCAAAAGTAAATATTTTTAGTTTTGACAAATATTACCAATGTGACACATATTAATTATTATACATCCATTTTTCGAGGGCTTTTGAAATATATAAATGTTAGCCCTGTAGCTAAAGGCGAGAAAAAATTTTAAGATAGATATTTTTCCTGTTTTGCACGAGGTTATCTTTTCCTTANATTTTACAGGATTTTTTGCAATTTTTGTAATGCATAGGGACTCAGGCGCGCAACTAGACATTTTGTTGGGGGGTTGATATTTAGTACGTCAACACATCTGATATGAAATAAAAAAAGAAATCTATTCTGGTTAATATTAGTCACAATATTAATTAATTTACAATTTACAAATATATGTATATATATATTCATTGTTCATCCATAAATAAAATATATACATTGTACTCAGACACTGACAAAAAATGCCTTTAGAATGTAGGACAGTAAAAACAGGTGTAAACAAATTTATCCCTATTCCTGCTGGGAGGGGGGCAATTATTTCATACAACCCGTCAAAAGAAATTTGCACATTTTTATTTTTCTTAATTACACATCAGGTTATTCAAAATTTAGCAAAAATCTTTGCATATTTGAAATCGCTCTCCAAAAATATATATATCATAATTTTTTGGACATATCTGAGTGAAATTCTTCTTATTATATTTCTTATTGTTATTCTTCTTAGATTGTCAGGTTTTGTGTAACCTTAAATGTATTGTAATACTCATGAAAAGTAACATAAATTCAGTTTTTTTAGAGGATAAATCAAGACTCAATTTCAAAAACCAAGAAAATACTATTAGAAATGATGCGCGAAGCGCCAAAGAAAAATTTTGGTATTTTTTCTTAATTGACAAAATTTGATAAAAGATGATTCACTGTCATGATCATGCTGGAGCCAAGTGAGGGGGGGGGAATATGCTGAGGGGGTCGAAACTCAGTTTCCCCCCCTTAGTTGCGCCACTGTAGATTACCCTGGAGACAGAATTGTTTAAATGAAACCCCGCGAAAAAAAATATTGTAAATAAGATTAAGATACAAGAAAGAATTTGAGAAATATCATAAAATGGACAAATTGTGACATTGTCATTTGTCGATTGATAAGAAAAGTAAAAAATCTGAATATATATGTAAGTTTAATAAATTAGAGCCTGCCTATGGCTCTAGGGGGCACAGGGGGGTGCATGTCTAGGGGGGGCACAGTGGTAACGGCCCCCCCTTCACTTCGCCCCTGCTAGCCAATTGCAACAATATGACTGGAACGCAGAGCAGGTTGAAAAAGTTGAGATATTCAAATAAATTAATATCACTTTTTTATATTCATTTAAAAGTTTTTCGGAAATATAACGAAAAACCCTGTGCATACACTACATACAGGAGAGAGTGCCTTAATACGTCACAAATTCAGTTTATTCTGTAGGCCTGCAGTCAGGCAGGGGTCAGATTGATAACATTGCCTAAGCCTATTCAAATTTCCGGCAGGGGTCTTAGTCTAGCTTGGAGAAGGTAGTACTGAGTTTCATAGCAGGCAGGTGTGCAGGCCTGGGATTAAAGAAGTTCCCATGAACCACAGAAACTCAAGATAGGCCTAAAAATGAATAACTAAAGACTTGCTTTGTTAAAACATATAGTATGAGACGATCTCCTTGAAATGTGTATGAAAAGTATAGAATGGTAAAAAAATCAGTCACCCCATGGAAGTCGAAGTATAGAAATGAATAAGTACGATTAAAAAAGTTTATCATTAAGCGAAGAATGAGTGCCGAAGAAAAGTGTGTCGGAAAAGTCGGAAAGGGTTTAAGAATGGAGAGTCGAGATGGGACACTGAAGGTCGAGGATAATCAGAGACTACAGGGTGTCCCACGAAACATGACAGTTTGTGAATTAGTTTAGAATGTCTTCTTCCATAATGTTGTTTGATACCAAAGACAATAATAAAAATATTATTTGGGAGTCATTTTGTATAATAATTTATTTCAAAGTAAAATATATTTAAACAAAAGATTTTCTAACGAAATAAACTGCAAAAAGCCTTTAATATCTAATACAGTATAGGGAAGACGACATTCATAAATATTTTATCAACTGTCATGTTTCGTGGGACACCCTGTATATGAGCGTTATGCTACAGTCGGACAGGGTCTAAAAACACGTCAGCTGACTGGACTGGACTGAATACACGGAACGGAACTAAGTTCTGACAATCCAAACAGTATCTCCACACACAATTCTCAGTTCCTCTCCAACTTCTTATCAGCCTTGATGAAGAGGAATTGTTTTGCAATCTGTTTCTAGCAAATAGTGTGACAAACTATTGTTAGCCCAATGCACATAGTGTGATAAGTTATCTCTCATGAATTTAAGTTAAGACCAGAAAACATTCAGATAGTGAAAGACATAGATCCAAACCATGTAAATATTCAAGCCTAAATTCTTAGATAAAATGAAAACCTTTCTGGTTCTAGTAAACACAAGGAACCTCCATCATTCAATCTTTTTATTCAATAATTCGATCATCTGTCTCAAGAAATTATGTAGGCGGCACACAAGTGTAACGTGTGACGTGTGTTATTCTTTGGGAACAGCTTTAAAATAGAATTATGTCCGTCTACGTCCTTTCTATAAAATACAATACAATACACTCCCACCACATATTTTGTAATTCGTCATTTCTCTCACTGCAGGGGCGGAACTAGCACTTTTGCTAGGAGGGGGGGGGGGTTAAATATTATTTTGTAATAGTCTGGGGGGTTGGTTTTCAAAATAAAAATGCTTTCTTAAGGGTGTGAAGTTGAAAGAAAGGAATTTTTCAGTTGTTGCCTGCAGATTTGGCTGTGTTCAATTCAAATCGAGCTGTAAAATCATCTATATGAGTTAATTTGTTGAATGTGTGCGCGAAGCGCAAAAAAGTACCTGGTTTATAATTACAAAATCGAAAATAGGTTGTACTAAACATTAAACAGTCCTCCTAGTAATTAGCCTAGGTCCCTCTGTAGCCCCCCCCCCCCTCCACTCCCCTTCAATTATAAACTTCTAGGGGCCAATCACTGATGTAATATTTGTTTTAGTTCCAACAAACATTTAGCCTGAGCATTTTATTGCTGTCAAATGTCATAACAGTATTTTTCATGTACTAGAATGGGAAGAAGGGGGGGGGGTAGATAGAGGATCCAGATTCCAGATATCTTATATTTAAACCCCTGTAGGCTGTATCTATTTCCATCTCACTTAAAACAAGAAAATTAATAATGTTTTAAAAATCAATTCTTTACCACATACTTTTATACATGTAAGCCAAAGAAATTTATGATTTTTTTCTTTAAATTAATAAAATGATAAAATTAGTACGATCTGGAAAAAACAAGCGCAACTAGAACTTTTGGTAGGGGGGGGGGGCAAAATATTGTTTTGTAATAGTCTTGGGGGCTTCCCCCCCCCCCCAATTTAGAACTTTTTTTTTCAAAATAAAAGTCGGAAAAAAAGGAAATTTTCAGTTGTTGCATGCAGATTTGGCAGTGTTCAATTCAAATCGGTTTTTTCTTGTGTTTTTAAAAAATTTATACTTTCAACAACTGTAAAATTAACGATATGAGTCATCAATTCTTTTAATATATGCGCGGAGCGCCAAAGAATAGTTGGTTACCTTGTTTATATATTCTGAAGAAAAAAAACACATAAAAATACATTTATAATCTTAATCATCTATATTGAAAAAGGACAGATATTGTTACTTTCTCTCCTGAAGTTTATTTATGATTGATCCAACATTCATAATCTTATTTCATTTTCGATTTTATAGAAGTTCTTTCAAAGAAGATAAACAGGTTACAGTTATCAAATATTATGAAATCAGTTAGAAGTTTGCCAGGTTCAGTCTCAGAATGTTCTCTAGATTTGAAACTGGGGTTTTGCCACAAACTCAAATATTCTAATCCCCCTAAATCTTTGCACCGAGTGGAGTAAACCTTTGATATTTCAAACTTTTTATTTTTTTAACTAACCTTAAAAGAATACAATTTCTACAATAACTCTTTTGGTTTTATTATTCCTAACTCCTGTGATAATGATATTCGCCAATCTTTCTTTTCATTTTGCAGGGGGAGCGCCCCCCTCTCAGGTGCTAGGGGGGGGGGCGCGCCCGGCCGCCTCCCTCCCCTAGTTGCGCCATTGGGAAAAATCATCACTCAAAGATTTTAGAGGCAGGCTCTCTTCTGTGTCTTGCGTAAATTTTAAGAAGTAGTTGACAGTTGACAGCCCATAGGAGTTTCGCACAGTCAGTGTAGAATTACAAGACAGAGAGAGTCTGTTTTACGCCGACTGCGCGAAACGACGACATCTAGTGTCCTATCTGTTATTTTAATTAATCTATGCTCTTAATACGTTTTTTTGTAGATTTGGCCCATTTCTAAACTCAGTGTCTTTTTTTGTTTAGTTTTTTGCAAAGAATCAAGACATTAAAATAAAGAAAATCTGAGCATTGACTTTGTTTTACCAAGGTCAACGATTTTTCATCAAATTTTGGGCAAGAAATATTTAGTGCAACACGACTCTTTTAACTTCTTAGGTTTAGTTAATCTTTTAAATTGTCGTATAAAGTAAATAAAGCTGTTAATGTTATCTTTAGAAAAGCTTTGAAGCCTAAAGACTAAAACTTTAGAGGCCCGTAACGCAACAAACCAGATTCACAGAACCCTCCTGATTCCGCATATTTTCTTTTCTCTGAAATGATATTATAGGTTTAATTTCTCAAAAATCGTTGGCTTACTTGTGAATGAATAACCCTTTTATATTATAAAGAAAGAAAAAATATCCAGTTGCCTAAGAAAAAATTCTGCATAAATCCCGAACAGTCTTTTGGGTACCCTACTAACCCCAAAACCTAAAAATACCAAAGTCTCTATATAGGTATACGTATTAATAGGTATTTTTACGTATAAATACGTATGCTCAACTTTTGGGTAAATATCTTACGTATATTTACGTATTTATCATACCATGCAATTTTTTTTGAATGCTTTGTTTTTCCAGATACGTATTTATACGAAAGATTACGTATACTTTTTACCAAGTAATTTTTCTATATTTTTAGGTTTTTATTTTAAGTATTTTTACGCTTTTTTTAGGATTTTTCTTTAATTAAAAAATTGTATTTTTTTCGAGTTTAAAAGTTTGATGCCAACCTAAAAATACGTATATTTTCGCAAATTTCATACCAACAAATTTTTCAAAGTTTTTAGGTTTTTATTTTACTTTTTACGTATTTTTTAGGGTTTTTTCTTTACTTAAAAAATTGTATTTTTTTTGTTTAAAAGTTTGATGCAAAACTTAAAATACGTGTATTTTCGTAAATTTTTTGCCAAGTAATTTTTCTAAGTGTCAATATATTCATGAAACCTCAACTGCACAAAAATGCATTTTTAAGTTAGAATTTGAAAATATTTTGTATTCTTTTTAAGAGAATTGTTCTGTAATAAATTTAATGCAAACATTTTGGAAAATGCAATGTTTCAAAATTTCTATCATTTTTGAGTAAATTGATGTTTTCATTAGAATCAATGTCAGTGAATTCTCGATTTTTTGATAAATAGAAGTTTTACTTTGACAGTCTTGTCAGGCCCGTAACCAGCGGGGGGTGC
>NW_019396466.1:130594-210449 GCF_000591075.1 Eurytemora carolleeae | reverse complement strand
TTGAATATTTGTGTTTGTATATTGTACATTGTATATTGTATAAACTTGTATATTGTATATTGTATATTGTATATTGTATATTGTATATTGTATATTGTATATTGTATATTGTTTATTGTATATTGTATATTGCATATATTGTATATTGTATATTGTATAGTGTATATTGTATATTGTATGCAGACTTGAGAAAAAACGATCCCGGCATATTTTGCTCTCCCGAGATCAAGAAATGAACTTTAATCTGAACATGGATTTAAAAACAAAACATTTAGGTAACATATCTTCTATGTAATAAAACAAAACATTTATATATATATATATGTATAGTCGGCCAAACGGCTGGACCGATTGGGCTGAATTTTTTTGTGGACACTCATGGGTAGCCATGGGGTCCCAGTCTTGAAAATCGATAGATCATTCATCTACAAATTGAATAAAATGATTTTATTCATCATACTTTTTGTTTTTCTAGTTTGGAGTCGAAAAACACTGATTAAAATTGATTATGATATTATTATGATATTAAAATCTCTTATTCTTTACTTGATCAAAATATTTTTACCGTGATTTTCAACTAACAGATTCTTAAAAAATTATAGTTGTTAAAATTTTAAATTTATGATGAAGATGAAATTTTCTATCTGGATGATTCCTCAATTTAAAACAAAAGAAAATCAAAATCATTGTTCGCTCAATATTTCCAAGCAATATTATTGAAGAATTCTTTCTTTATTCTAAAAATGCTGGTTTAGATTAAATATTTATAATTTCTGAATTTACTCTAAAAAATCAAAAGAAACTGAGAACTTGACTCACACTCTAATTCTCTAATTCCTATATCTCTAAGCAATCCGAAAATAAATCTGCCAAAAACAAAACATATAAAACTGAATATTTTCATTTAAACCTTAATCAGAACTAACCCTAATGAACCCCTGAATCCCACATATTTAGGAATTCATCAGAGAAGTACGTGTAAAGCAGCACAAGTGTTTTTATTTTAGACCATTTTAAGCTGTATTTTCCTAACGGGTCTTCTTATTCCGAGTGACCTTAAATCGATAGAATGATATGCAGGTTTCATAAAGCCATGGTCACGTAAAATTACAATGGCAGAGGTAGAATTTAAAGAATTTGAGCCACGGCTCAACTATAGTTTGTTCTCCTTAAAATTGTATTCAATATTTCAGTATTTAAGCCGGTGCTCAATTGAAACCGGTTTTTGGTGGATTGGAGACGCGGCTCAAATTCATTTTTATTTCTAATTGAAATGTTCTATACAAGTTTTGGATGGGTTGAATATTTTATATTTTAGGCGGAGGAGCTTGGAGGGAAGATGTATCTTGTTGTCTAAGGTAGATCAGACACTAAACATAAAACTGTGAAATAGGAAGAAAATTGTTCGAGAAATGATTTTTAAAAATTCACTCAAAGGGGGTAATGCACTGCCACCCCCCTAATTCNCCCCCCCCCTAAAAACTCCCTTGCTTAGAAGATCCCGCTTTGGAAATTGCTCATTGGAAAAAAGCTTTTAGAAAAGTACCTAACACCCATTTTTCAAGATTCACTTTAATATAAATGCTTTCTAACAACATCAAATACACAAAAGATTGAATAAATGTTGTTTTTTGAAAAGGTAACTTCTGAGAATCACTTTTTTTCTTTAACTTTTCAATTTATCCTCTTTTTGGATTCTTTATCAAAAGTTTAACTTAAAAAATACAAAATCATCGGGAAAAAAAGTCACAAAGCAAAAATGATGTATAGAAAAAATGGTATATATCACAAAATAAAGAAAAAATAATTTTTGCAAAAGTTATGAGAGCAAAATTCATGTTTGCAAAAATTCTCCTCGGAAAAATTGTATATTTTTCTATTTTTTAGTTTCACAAAATCAGAAATGTCCGCTCTGCCCCTTGTAGACTAAGATTCAAGCTATTTCAAGATTTATATTATAAAAGTATCATATGTTAATCTTTCAAAGTTGACATTTTTAAAAATTCACTTCCACTCCCTTTCGAAATAAACTTTGCCGGCTCAGAACAGATTTTTCTTAAAACTATTTGTATTTCTCAGTAAAAAGATTTTTCATGCTTATGACAAGCAAAACTTTGTCCATTTATTATACTTGTATTATCTATCCTATTCTATGCATAAGCCTTCAAGCTACAAACACTTTACAAATTTTCTTTCAGATCCCACTTCTTTCTAATTCCACTTCTTTCCAATCCCACGTAATTCCAATCCCAATTTTTTTCTTATTCTGGATATTCGACTTAAGCGAACAATGTTTTTATACTGTTTTTATAACTCTCTAATCAAATGAAAAAAATATTGATTGCATTCGATTCCAAATTCAATTCGAGTTTAACCTAGATCCTTTTTTCATTTTCCGCCAAATTTTTCTTCAAATACGACGCATAAACGTTTCCCATCACAAATGAAAAATTTGATTATTGTAGGTTAAGTATTGAAACTGATCGTGGAAGTATTCTCTTGTTCCTTGGTGGATACAGTACAGGACTTCTAGATATCTGTATATCTAGGTACATTGATAACATTTCATCTATAGGGGTAGCATTTGCCAAACCTTTGCAAAACTTTTGCGAAGACCACGCCAAATGTTTTGTTCGGCCCACGACATTTTTGCAAGAATAAAAAATTATGATAAGATTTTAAATTGAGTAATTGCACGTGCAATATCCAAAAAGAACAAAACTACTGTTGGGGTTTTGGTGTGGGGCGTTAATAATGATTCTTATCTTACTTTTCAGCGGATATTTTATTAGATTTGCGATGAATTTTATTTTAAGCGTTGAAAATATCGCAAATTTTCTTTTTGTTCATTCGTAAGTATAAGTAAGTAATTATTTATTTATGAAATATAACAAAAACATACAAAATTGAGTGTTTAAGGAGAAAATATTTTAAAACCTCCAAAAATAGAGGTTGTGGGAATATTTCCACTTCCATTCTAAAAAATTCTAAAAAATAGGAATAAAGGATAAAGGAAAGGATAAGGAAAGTTACATATTTATTGTTTACATTATATTTAATATAATCTAGTGGTGGAATGGTGCACACTGTTTGAAACTCAAAACATGCGATAAAGTTTCAAAAATAAATTTTGCGCGACAAAAATTGAAAATACTTTTCTACGGTAAAAATTTTTTATTGCTTTAAAAAGCAGCCATTTTGGGACTTAAACTCGACCGGCGACGCCAAAATAACAGGTTTTTTACAATACAGCTTACAGGGAGGTTATTCTTTAAAAAATGGTAATTTAACACTATAAAGGCTGTGGGGTTTGAATCTATGTATAATAGCCTGGGGGGGGGGTCGTTTGGCGCCCCCCCCCCTAGAAAATGGCCTTAGAGAATAGGTATAGGGTTGAAATTCATGTTCATAAACCAATTTTTCATGGCTATTTCAAAGAAAAAAAATTAGCCCGATAACTTAAATAGTTTGTGTGCTAGGGAGGCTGGAAAATATTATCAAAGTGTGAAACATGTTTCTACATGCATTTTTTAGATACTTTTTTAGATCTGTACCTTTAGTCACAAATAAGTTATTGGCTATTTTAGATTTTTTTTTTCACAGACCGGACTTTTTTTCCGCCCTGCACCCTACCCTTTAAATTAAATAAAAATTTTAACCAAAAATCCTTTAAAGTACTCTTCATTTAAAGTCATGAAATTTCACGGTGATAGTGTCAAAAATGAGTGTGCTAGGACAAAAAAAACTACAAACGCCCCCCCGGCTGTTTAGGGTTAAAGGGACTGTAAGCGTAATAATGACCCTCCATGAAAAGATTACAATGCCCGATTTGCAACGATAACTTTGAAACCTGAATCTGATCAAAAATGTGGAAGATATTGAGACGTTCTGACACGAAAAGTGTTTATGCGATTTTCTTCTAAGCATGAAATAAAGTCACTTCTCCAGAGAAACCACAAGAGAAATAAACAGTTTAAATAAACAAGAACATTGATATCTAGTTCACACTTGATCAGACAAAGCTTTCAAGGATACCGTTGTGTACCCGGCATTGCCTTTAAATGGAGGGTTACTTGACATTAAGCTTACATTTCCTTTAACCCCTGTAAAGTATCATTTTACTAGATGAAAAACAAAATCAAGACTCTTGAGGATAAAACTTTTAAAACTTTAACAATTGTGCATACTTAAACTTTCACCTCAACACTGACGTTTTTCTTTTAGACAAATTGAAAATGTAAAACATAAAATTTTAAAACATAAAAACGTAAAATAGTGCAATATTTTTTAATAGGATAACTTTACTTGGGACACCCGGTAATGTTCTAACTTTACTTGGGACACCCAGCAATGATCTAAAATTATTTGGTACACCCGATAATGTTCTAGCTATGTTTGGAACACCCGATAATGTTCTAGCTTTGTTTGGAACACCCGAAAATGTTCTAGCTTTGTTTGGAACACCCGATAATGTTCTAGCTTTGTTTGGAACACCCGATAATGTTCTAGCTTTGTTTGGAACACCCGATAATGTTCTAGCTTTATTTGAAACGCCCGGTAAAGCTCTAATTTTAATTGAGACACCCGGAAATGTTTCAGTTTTTTTAGACATCCGCCAATGTTCTAGCTTGGGACACCCGGTAATGTTCTAGCTTTATTTAGGAAACTCTGTAATGTTCTAGCTTTATTTGGGACACCCGGTAATGTTCTAGCTTTATTTGGGAAATTCTGTAATGTTATAGCTATATTTGGGACACCCTGTAATGTTCTAGCTTTATTTGGGACACCCTGTAATGCTCTAGCTTTATTTGGGACACCCTGTAATGTTCTAACCTTATTTAAGACACCATGCTATGCCTTAAATTTATTGTTTACTGTCAACTGCATGTTTAAATGAATGCTTCAGAACAAATAATGATACTCAAGTTCTGTTTAAAATACAAAAATAATATAATTTGTGTTGGGAAATATTATTCATGACGTCATAGTTGGACAATTTTATGTAAATAGTTGAACCTTTTAAAGAACAAACAAGATTGAAATTAATATTTTTCTTTATTAAAATGCACAGCAAGTGTTAACGGAATATTATTCTATTTCTCTTAAAGGGACTGTAAGCGTAAGTTTAGTGACCCTCGTGTGCCAAGATGGCGATGCCAGATTTTGCACTACCCTTTAAACCTTAATCTGATCAAAATGTGGAAGATACCGTGGTTTTTCTGTTTCGAAAAGTGTTTAATTCTGCTAATTTGTTCATTGCTTCTCATGAGCAAGAAATGTCCAAGCCACTTTTTCAGAGGTCTCGCAAATGAAAATAAACAGTTTTAAGAAACAAAATAGATTTTTTATTCATATTTGTTCAGTTTTTGGTCCAAGCTTAAGGAAGTTATGTGCGCATGCCGCGTTGAATTACAAGACAGAGAGAGAGCCTGTTCTATCCACGACGCTCGGCCACCTAGCCTGTCCTAGCTTCAGTGCACAGCTCCCTAACCTGTCCTGGCCGAAGCGCTCGGCTCCCTAGCATGTTCTAGCCGAAGCGCTCGGCCCACAAAATTTCCTAACCTAACCTAGCCCTAAAATATATACTAATCTCTCTCTTCTTGTAATTTAACGCGGCAAGTGTACGTAAATTCCTTGGGCAACTGCCTGTTTTCTGGTTCTTACTGTATTTTGGTTGTTAGGTGTGTTTATGACAATAATGTGGAACAGGAGAAATATTGTTTTAGTCAAGATTTAATTTCCCAGGACTGTTCAATTGATATCAGGTAATGAAAACATTTTTTTTTAAATTAGAAATATTTCAATTGCGGCCTTTTGCTTTCATATTTGTCAAAATTGAAATGAAAATTTGTATTTGTAAAGGAATTGAGTCTTTGTAACAATCTCTTAATTTCTAATACCTTTATCTTTGCAATCCTACATGTTGTAGACCTTAGATATTTCTATGAATTCTGTTAGAAATGTTTACATGGGTTTCAAAGAAATAAGGATTAGAAAAATTTGAGTTTGTGGCAATTTCAACTCAATTTCCATTAAATGAGTTTTATTATCCCTTAGTCTGCAGGTATCGTGGTTTTCTGTCTTAAAAAGAAATAAATTCTTGAATTTTCTTCATTTTCTAAATGCTGCATAAACCTGGCAGTCACTTTCTCAAAGAATTGAAATTTTCAAATAACTCTACCAAGCCTCTCCCAATTGAAAATAATATTTGAAAATAATTTGTTATCTTAAATTATTGATTGATAGGAATAGAGTTCTGGTAAAACTTGACATCAATACAGAAAACCAGTTTATGCTCCGACCCGATAAAATGGCGGGAAACCGGTTTTTGACAAATCCAGATAATTCCAGTGAAAACCAGTTTTCATATAAGCTGGACGGAGCAGGGGCATCTAAATATCTGGTCAGACTAATCAGAGAGAGGAAAAAGCTTCGGCCTTTGACATTTTTCATTTTTGATGGAAATCAAACCCAACTTAGGAAACTTCAGTTTAAAATAGTAAAAAATGTCAATATTAGAATAAATAAAATCTGTTTGCCACTATTCCTCACATGCTAATTACCTGATTACCTCAAATTAAAAACTATTTTCTTCTAAATTTTTAAGTTTTTTTTTTTATCCAACAAATTAGTTTTTTCTTCCAGTCTTTACCACAAAGTCTGATTTTCTATTCCCTATATACTTGCAACCCAATGTCATAAAACTTTGATATTTCAAACTATAAATTCTGAAAGATCAAATAATCTAATTTTGAAATATTATAGTTTTGCATGATTGGGTTGCAAAGATATAGGGTTTATAAATTAAAGTTTGCAACAAAAACTTTCATGTTTTTTTTTAAACTAAACAAAAAAATTGTTTATGTTGCCCTTCCAGTTGGGATACATGTGATACATGTCCCTGGTCCAACTTTTCAAGGCCTGCTCATTAAACAAAACTTTAATGGTTAGGGTGTAAGGGAGGATTTTTAAAAAGTTCAAATAGTACGTCGAAAATTTGTTCAAAAATAGTTTTTTTTTTGACAAATATTAACATAATTGAAATTCAAGGCGCTTCGCGCCCTTCTTTCTAGCCTTAGAGGGCTCTTCGCGCCCATCTTCTGAATTAATTGTGAACAATGTTCTCTTTGTGTACATCGTAAAACAAAACAAAAATAATTCGCGGATTTTCACAAAAATTTCGTGGATTTTCAAAATTTTAAAAAAATTAATGAAGATCGAATTTTGATTGAGACAAATATTTAAAATTTCAATCATTCATAAACCTTCCCTGGTGTCCCTAGATGTCCTACAAAAAATTTGGGCCCGATCGGTTCAGCCGTTTTGACGTTTATTGGATACAAACAGACAGACACCCAAACAAACAAACAAACAGACAGACAAGCCAAATTTATATATAGATGACACATGTCAATTTTCCAAGGGCTTTTCAAATATATAAATCTTAGCCCTGTAGCTCAATTAATAAATAAGTTATTAACCATTTCTGATGTTTTTTGAATCACCGACCCGCCGTTTGACCGTCCTCCACCCTACCCTTTGCATCAAAAAAAAATTTGATGCAACTTTTATGTTGAAAAAGTGAAGAAATGAAAAAAGTGAATCGTGATAGGATTAAAATTAGTGAAATGAAGTAGAAATATCAGTATTTTTCTGAGTTTGATTGAATTACAAGGAGAGGGATTTTCTTTACCAATATCGGGGAACAGGATAGAATACAGATAGATCCTTAACACTTGATCTATCCTAGAATACAGATAGATCCTTAACACTTGATCTATCCTAGAATACCAAGGTTTTATCCTAAAATACCAGGGTTCTATCCTAGAATACCAGGGTTCTATCCTAGAATATCAGGGTTCTATCCTAGAATACCAGGGTTCTATCCTAGAATATCAGGGTTCTATCCTAGTATATCAGGGTTCTATCCTGGAATACAGAGGTTCTATCCTAGAATATCAGGGTTTTATCCTAGAATACCAGGGTTCTATCCTAGAATACCAGGGTTCTATCCTAGAATATCAGGGTTCTATCCTAGAATATCAGGGTTCTATCCTAGAATACAAGGGTTCTATCCAAGAATACCAGGGTTCTATCCTAGAATACCAGGGTTCTATCCTAGAATATTAGGGTTCTTTCCTAGAATACCAGGGTACTATCCAAGAATACCTGGGTTTTATCCTAGAATACCAGGGTTCTATCCTAGAATACCAGGGTTCTATCCTAGAATATCAGGGTTCTATCCTAGAATACCAGGGTTCTATCCTAGAAAATCAGAGTTCTATCCTAGAATACCAAGGTTCTATCCTAGAATACCAGGGTTTTATCCTAGAATACCAGGGTTCTATCCCAGAATATTAGGGTTCTTTCCTAGAATATCAGGGTTCTATCCTAGAATATCAGGGTTCTATCCTAGAATACAAGGGTTCTATTCTAGTATACCAGGGTTCTATCCTAGAATACCAGTGTTCTATCCTAGAATATCAGGGTTCTATCCTAGAATATCAGGGTTCTATCCTAGAATATCAGAGTTCTATCCTAGAATACCAGGGTTCTATTCTAGAATACCTGGGTTCTATCCTAGAATACCAGGGTTCTATCCTAGAATACCAGGGTTTTATCCCAGAATACCAGGGTTCTATCCTAGAATACAAGGGTTCTATCCTAAATTACCAGGGTTTTATCCTAGAATACAAGGGTTCTATTCTAGAATACCAAGGTTCTATCCTAGAATACCAAGGTTCTATCCTAGAACACCAAGGTTCTATCCTAGAATACCAGGGTTCTATCCTAGAATACCAGAGTTCTATCCTAGAATACCAGTGTTCTATCCTAGAATACAAGGGTTCTATCCTAGATATTATCACAAATTCAGGAATTCAAGGAACAAACATCGAATTTTATCTTTCTAATTTCATTACACCTACACCGTAACACTTTTTACTCTTTTCATCAAAATATTTGTGTGACCGCGAGGAATTCTTTTTGTTTTATTGAATTATTCTTAGTTGAATAAATTTAGTAACGTGGACTACTTGTGAACCAGAAGGGGGGGATCGACAGAATTTTGTCTCCCCACCCCTTCTCTTAGTCCTTGTCTTGTCCAAGTAGAAAAAAAACTGTGTGCTTGGTGCCTAGAATGAATTTGACCTTAATCTTCCTGGTCCTAGTATCTGGTCGATTTCAATATATGAATTGTGTCTTATTTAAGTTTAAAATATGAAAGGTTTTAAACCATCCTAAAAATTTGACACAAGTAATAAGATATTTTTTTTAATAAACATATTTCAAAAACAAGCAAACATAATTATTTTTAATGTTTTTAAAGAATTCTTAAATTTGGGGTGGAAAAAAACTAGAGGTCTTTTTAAAAAAAGCATAAGTTTTAAACTGTAAAATATGTGCAGAGCCAATACAGGTCCCAGGAAAACCCATTCAAAGCTTCCAATTAGACGTAGAGCCTTGAAAACCAACTCCGAGTTCCTGGGGAACAATTTTATATACATGAAGAGAAATCTCAAACTTAGGAATTTTTTCGTCTTTCTCAACCTTAGTACAGAATAGTTTAGAGCTAATAGAGACTTAGTTCTCTTACATCTTCAAAATAAAGGAATTTCAAACAAAAATATTTAATAATTACTTTCGGTTTACAGAAATGTAAATTCTATTTACTTTTTGATATATCATATTATATCATTTATTATTATCATCACTATTCTTTTTCTTTTTTAGTATTGTTATAGTCATTATTTATACTATGACATTATTATTATTATTATTATTATCAGCATTATTGTTGTCATCATTATTATAATCATCATCATTATAATTTTTTAATGATATCATAATTACAATAATTTAAATTAAAGATGAAATTTGTCTTAGCTTAAGCAATACTACTGCATGTATTCCTTTGCTTCAACTTTTATCAACATTTAAAGCAAGAATAAGAGAAGACCAAAGATACAAAGATAGTAAGTTACATAATTTTTACAACTACTTTACAACTACTTTACCAAGGGTTCCCAAGACCAATTTTGCCTACAAAACAAACAGAGTAAATGTAACTTTTTTCACAGAAACTTCACAGAGCGGGTGGTTATTTTACTCAATTGTCCCAAGACACGTAAAAGTAATTTACCCTCCCGACTGCACTGTATAGAAAACATTAGGCCGGTAATGTTGTTTAAATAATATTTCAATCAGAATTAAAATTTATAATAATAATTTTTCATCTATGTTTATTTAAATTATCTAATCATCATCTTTTTTTAATCTTTTATTAAAATTTTTTCTTGTGGGGGTGGGGTTGTGGGGTTAAGATAACAAATTTTTATATGGCTCAATCAACATTTTTTTAGGTCCTGTGCTACTTTCAGACTCTAACAAAGTTAAAGAAGAAGGGAAAGGGGAGAAAGTGAAGGTAAAAACATCAAGTGAGAATTTAAAGAATCATTTGTGGCAAACAAAATTCATAAGATTGAAATATTGAGTTGCTAAGATTTTGTTTTAAACTTAATGAAAAACAAGTAATATATAAGGAAAATTTATTTGAAAAATCTGGAAATCCTTCTTTTTAATGCTAGCATAAAAATATGATTCATTACCTATTTTATTGAAAAACTTGAAAGTTTCAGATTTTTTTGTTTTAAATAATATGGTTATTCTTATTTATTGTTTCGTTATCGACATTAATCTCTATATATTTTTATTTTTATCATTTTCATTAATCTTTTTCTTAAATCTCATTTAAAATGTTAAAATAAGGAAAATTAATTTGAAAAATATGAAATATCATGTTTTCAACTATGGCTTGACTATGAAAACATTTTTCATTAATTATTTTAATTAAAAACGAGAATCCTTTAAAATTAAGCAATGCATACCTTAGTTTAGAATTTATCCATGTTAAACTAAGGTGTGGGCAAATATTTCTTTAATTTTTAGTGTCAATTTTTTTTAACTTACTGAAAAAGTTTCTTTTGATAATGCCGCATTTTATTATAAACATTCGAGAACTAACAAGCAAAAGATAGCCGAAATTTTTTTCAACAATTTAAAGCCTAAAGGTCAAGTTTTTGCAGGAAAAATGAAATAGGATATAGGTTGATATTGAATTGAATTTGATATTGATTTTTCTCAATGTTTTTTAGGGATTTCACTCGGGAGAGCCACCTAGCGACCAAAAAATCGTTGTTCGTTGTTTAAAGTATATAGTATAAAAAAAATTAAATTATAATGAAATTTCAATTATTTGCGAATGCAGTTGGTTTAAATGGGTCCTACCTGTAGTTTACCTAAGGTCTTGAGTATATGACGTTTTTACCATTTTCTCCTTAAAGACGCATCAGATAAAAGTAAAATAAGTAGAGATCGATATATCCTTAAAGACGCAACAGATAAAAGTAAAATTAGTAGAGATTGATATAGAGTTCAATTCGATACCAGCCTATACTTCCTTTATTTCTGTCTAATTTCAGGTGATTAGAGACTATGATAAAGGACAGGATCAGATGAAAAGTATAAAGAAGTTGAGAGGAAAAAAGAAATATCCATTCCCTCAGAAACAAGGGAAAGGCTCTAATTTAGCATTGAACTATACCCATGTTTTAAGCTTAAGTTAATTATAGGCTATTAGCAAAATTCTAGCAAATTTTAGTGGGAGAGCTTTATTTAATTTATGGAGATAAAAATTGAAATGATTGTTTTAATATCTGCCAAAACAGAATTTTGCAAAAACAAGTTAAGAGTCTGTTGATTACCAAAATTTAGAAAAAGAGAAGAAATCAGATAAGATTGTTGTTATACCTATCTCAAAGGCCCCTCTACATAGGATGGAGGAAATCAACGATCAGGAAGTAAGGATTATTTTACATTTACTTTGTTTTGTTTCACAACATATATAAGCCCTGTCACATGTGCCTAAATTACAGAGGAAATGCTTTAATATCGAATAACGATAACATCTATAACAACATTATCTGCTAATTAGATACATTTTTGAAGGGTACCATTTGGAATTGGACTCGAAAAGTGTTATTTCTGTAAGAAGATACAGAAACATGAATGTCTAATTCGTACTTGATCAGAAAAAGCTTTTAAATCCAGCATTGCACTCATTGCATGAAGGGTCACTTGAAATTATGCTTACAGTTCCTTTAACATTAATAAAATGTACTAGAGATTGGATAGTGATGAAGAGAATGAGGGTAAGAGAATGAAAAGTTTAGAGAATGAGAATACTAACAGAATTATACTGATGGAAGATCTTAATCATGTTGACAGCTGTAATCCTTTTCTTCAAAACTCTATTCAACAATGTAGAAGGTTTGTTTTGATTTTATTTCATTTTTTTGTCCATACGCTATTTGATCCATATTCTATCTGGTTTATATTCTCTTTGATCCATGCTATCTGATCCATAAATTATCTACTCCATATATTATCAGATTCATATATTATCTGATTTATGTTTTATCTGATCCATATGTTATCTAATTCGTATACTATCTGATCTATACTATCTGATCCATATGCTATCAGATATATACTGATCCATATGCTATTAGATATATACTATCAGATTCATATGTTATCTGATTCATATGCTATCTGATCCATATACTATCTGATCTATATACTATCTCATCCATATACTATCTGATATGCTATTAGATATATACTATCAGATTCATATGTTATCTGATTCATATGCATCTGATCCATATACTATCTGATCTATATACTATCTCATCCATATACTATCTGATCTATATACTATCAGATTCATATGTTATCTGATTCATATGCGATCTGATCCATATGCTATCTGATCTATATACTATCTGATCCATATACTATCTGATCTATATATTATCAGATTCATATGCTATCTGATTTATGTTTTATCTGATCCATATGTTATCTAATTCGTATACTATCTGATCTATACTATCTGATCCATATGCTATCTCATCCATATACTATCTAATCTATATACTATCTGATCTATATACTATCTGATCCATATGCTATCTGATCTATATACTATCTGATCTACATACTATCTGATCCATATATTATCAGATTCATATGCTATCAGATTCATATGCTATCAGATTCATATGTTATCTGATCTATATACTATCTGATCTATATACTATCTGATCTATATATTATCAGATTCATATGCTATCAGATTCATATGTTATCTGATCCATTAACTATCTGATCTATATATTATCTGATTCATATGCTATCTGATCTATATACTATCTGATCTACATACTATCTGATCTATATATTATCAGATTCATATGTTATCTGATCCATATACTATCAGATTTATATGTTATCTGATCCACATACTATCAGATTCATATATGCTATCTGATCCATATACTATCTGATCTATATATTATCTGATTCATATGCTATCTGATCTATATATTATCTGATTCATATGCTATCTGATCTATATATTATCTGATTCATATGCTATCTGATCTATATGCTATCTGATCTATATACTATCTGATCCATATGTTATCTGATCTATATACTATCTAATCTATATATTATCTGATCCATATTCTATCTAGCCTTTGTTTAAAGGGACAGACCGGCTATGTTAGGTAGTTAAATTGAGTGTGCAATATTATGGACAAATTCTTTAGGATTCATTTGCGACATATAAAACTTTTTAAAGATCAGTAAATCCTGAGTTTGAGCGCAAAGTCGACGTTAACATCGTACTTTTGGGTGGATAAGTTTTCAGAATTTTACCGTAAACTAATAAGTTGTTTAGGAACTGGTTGAGAAAATAAAAATTAGTCTTATCATCGCAATTAAGTGATCTTGTTCAATTATTAGATTCTATTTTCTCATTATTCACAAAGATTTTCTGAAGATTTACTGGAATTGTTATTGAAAAGACGACATTTGAAGAATTTGTAGAATTCTGCGAATAAATTCAAAGAAAATAAGGAATTCAATATAACGATGAAAACGAAATAATTGATTCTAGCATTGATTTATTGACAAATCTCTTTTGAGAAATATGTTCATGACCATCTAATTAGTTTACTGTATAATTTTTTCTTTATTTTTCGTCGTCGTTATTTAATAATTTAAAAAAACTATTCTGAAAACGTACCCACCCAAATTCATGATTTGAACGTCGACTATGCACTTAAACTCAGTAATTATACATCGTTGAAAAGTGTTATATATCTCAAATAAATCCTAAAGAATGTGTCCACAACATTGCATACTCAGTTTGATTACCTTGCCTAGCCGGTTTGTCCCTTTAGTCCAATAAAATTGTTAACTAATCTATATGTTGTATGCTATCTTGGGATTTAACAGATCCAAGCTTGGAATGTAAAAAAAAACATTTTATGTTTGACAATTGTAAAAACAAGAAAAAGAAATAAATTCCTAGGAATAAAAGGTTAAACTGCCGGAAATCACATTCAATTCTACACATACAAATTCAAATGCTTTCTTTGAGATTTCCATTTCAGGCTTTAAAAGGGAAAAATATGTTTTCTTTCAGATTTTAAATCGGAGAAAGGTTTGGAGCAATTGTTATGCAGATGGGGAAACATAGCTCTTAGCTTTGTTAAAATACAAGAAATGTTTTCTATTTTACTTTGATATAAAAAAGTATTTATTTTTAAAATTTATTTTTCTAAGTTTAAAAAAAATCTGACAAGTTTTTTTAGAGAGTTATGAAAATTAAACTTTCATTAAAGTTTAATGCTAACCCACATATTTTTAATTTAACATAAACTTTGAATTTAAAGAAAACATTTTTGCTATTCCTCAAACTTTTTGAAAAAAATAACAAATTAAAATTTTAATTTCAGAATTGTATCACTTCATGAAACAGCTCCGGAGCCTGAACCAGAAATGAATCCTGAACCTAAACCCGAACCTAAACCTAAATCTAAACCTGATCCTAAACCTGAACCTAAACCTGAACCTAAACCTGAACCTAAACATGATCCTAAACCTGATCCTAAACCTGAATCTAAACCTGAACCTAAACCTGAATCTAAACCTGAACCTAAACCTGAACCAAAACATGAAACTAAACCTGAACCTAAACCTGAACCTAAGCCTGAACCTAAACCTGATCCTAAACCTGAATCTAAACCTGAACCTAAACCTGAACCTAAACCTGAACCTAAACCTGAACCTAAACCTGAACCTAAACCTGAACCTAAACCTGAACCTAAACCTGATCCTGAACATGAACCTAAACCTGAACCTAAACCTAAACCGAAACCTGAATCTAAACATGAACCTAAACCTAAATCAAAACCTGAACCTAAACTTGAACATGAACATGAACCTAAATCTGAACCTAAACCTGAACCTACACCTGAATCTAAACCTGAACCTAAATCTGAACCTAAACCAAAATCAAAACCTGGACCTAAACTTGATCCTAAACCTAAACCTAAACCTGAACCTAAACCGAAACCTGAATCTAAACCTGAATCTAAACCTGAACATAAATCTGAACCTAAGCCTGAACCTAAACCTGATCCTAAACCTGAACCTAAACCTGAACCTAAACCTGATCCTAAACCTGAACCTAAACCTGAACCTAAACCTGATCCTAAACCTGAACCTAAACCCGAACCTAAACCTGAACCTAAGCCTGATCCGAAACCTGAATCTATACATGAACCTAAACCTAAACCTAAACCTGAACCTAAACTTGAACATAAACCTATACCTAAGCCTGAACCTAAACCTGATACTAAACCTGATCCTAAACCTGAACCTAAATCCGAACCTAAACCTGAACCTAAGCCTGATCCGAAACCTGAATCTAAACCTGAACCTAAACCTAAATCAAAACCTGAACCTAAACTTGAACATAAACATGAACCTAAATCTGAACCTAAACCTGAACCTAAACCGAAATCAAAACCTGTACCTAAACTTGATCCTAAACCTAAACCTAAACCTGAACCTAAACCTGAATCTAAACCTGAATCTAAACCTGAACCTAAACCTGAACCTAAACCTGAATCTAAACCTGAACCTAAACCTGAACCTAAACCTGAATCTAAACCCGAATCTAAACCTGAAACTAAAATTGAACCTAAACCTGAACCTAAACCTGAAACTAAAATTGAAACTAAACCTGTACCTAAACTTGATCCTAATCCTGAATCTAAATCTGAACCTAAATTTGAAGCTAAACCTGAACCTAAACCTGAACCTAAACCTAAACCTGAACCTGTACCTAAACCAAAACATAGTCCTAAACTTAAACCTGAACCTAATTCTGAACCTAAACCTGAACCTAAACCTGAACCTAAACCTGAACTTGATTCGGAGCCTATGGAACTATTAGGCCAAGAACCATTCTTTATCAGTTCAAAATCAACCGACCCTTCTCTCAAGGTTCTCAAAACAACCCATCACTCTATACCTGTACCTATATTCAAACCCGGAGAACCAACCCAACCTAAAGAAGTTCAGTTAACTCATACTATTCGTTTAACCAAACCAAACCATTTTACCTCAACCATCAAGATTACCCATGTTGTGCAATTAACTGGATCCTACCAAACAGCCATCCAACCAATCCAGACCATCCAATTAACTGAACTAAGCCAACAGCATCAAACCGACCAATCATCTGAAGTTGTCCAATCAACTGAAACTATACAATTAACTGTCAACATAAAACTAACTGATTCATTGCAACCAATTGAGGTTATTATACCAATTCAAACCATCCAATTAAGTGGCCCCATTAAACTGGAACAAACCAACCAAAAAGCCCAAACCATCCAACCAACCCAACCCATACAATTAACCCAAACCATCCAACCAACCCAACCCATACAAATAACCCAAACCATCCAACCAACCCAAGCCATACAAATAACCCAAACCATCCAACCAACCCAAACCGTACAATTAACCGAAACCATCCAACCAACCCAACCCATACAAATAACCCAAACCATCCAACCAACCCAAACCATACAATTAACCCAAACCATCCAACCAACCAAAACCAACCAACAAGCCCAAACCATCCAACCAACCCAAACCATACAATTAACCCAAACCATCCAACCAACCCAAACCATCCAACCAACCCAAACCACCCAACCAACCCAAACCATTCAACCAACCCCACCCATCCAATCAACCCAAACCATACAATTAAGCCAAACCCTCCAACCAACCCAAACCAGCCAACCAACCCAACCCATACAATTAACCCAAGCCAACCAACAAGGCCTAACCATCCAACCATCCCAACCCATCCAACCAACCAAAACCATCCAACCAACCCAAACCATCCAACCAAGCCAAATCATCCAACCAACCCAAACCATTCAACCAACCCAACCCTCCCAACCAAACCAATACATCCAACCCGTTAGAACCAATCATAAAACCCAAGCTAATCATCCTATAGAAAAGGTTTCCTGGCGTGCTAACCCTCTTCCTACTAAATTAGAACGTGTAAATGAAGTTTTACTCCCTGTAAAAGTAACAAAAAAGACGGGAAATTAAAGTTTTGTAGATTGTTTAGTTTTTTATTAAAGGGATTGTAGACAAGATTATAAGAGAGCCTCCTCTTAAATGGTTTCCAATTAACAGCAGTACCCTTTAAATGTAACTTTTTCCATTTTATTGTCAAACAAACATAAATTCGCAATCTACAGAAATTGTAGACAAGATTATAAGAGAGCCTCCTCTTAAATGGTTTCCAATTAACAGCAGTACCCTTTAAATGTAACTTTTTCCATTTTATTGTCAAACAAACATAAATTCGCAATCTACAGAAAACTCATAACTGAAAATAGCTTTTTTTTGGCCAAAAATTAGGGATAACTCATTTATTTTTAACCAAGGAAAAGTTTAAAGGAACCAGTTATCTGCAATGTCCCCTTTATTTGAGCCAAAAGTTTTAAATTCAACAGTTTTTCGGCTCCCTACATTTATACTGAGAAAATGTATTATAAAATGTATAATAATTTACTTTAATACAAAATAGATAAATACTTATTAAGTTCATGTTTCAAAAAAAAATAATTTGTTTGTGGCTTTGGGAAGAAAAAAGTAGATCCAATTCTTTCCATGATTTGTTGCTGATCATTTCCTTTTTAATTTCGTTCTACAAGATAATTTGTTTTCCTGCATCAAAGAAAAACTTCAAAATGGAAATCTATCATTAACTTGAGAGTGAACTGTTCTTATTCTTTATACTTCAGGTGACCTCCCCTCCCTCCCTTTCTTAAACTACAGTTTTAATCCCGTCTCCCCCCCCCTCTCATCTGTTACACAATTTTTGGATACTTAATTTATCTGATCAATAGTGAGGAAGATATTGTTGTTTTCTAGCTTTACAAGTTTTCAAATTCCTTGTTTTAATGATAAACCCCTATCAAGAATAATTAACTAGCAAAGAGAAGAGATGATTGATATCTCTTGCATTCTTAAGAATTGGAGAATCCCTTGAAAAAATAAACCTTATTAAATCTCAATCCAAATAAGTTTATAACTGATGCATAAGAAAACTGTTAACTCAAAAGAAATTACTTTTTATTGAAAATACCTTTTAATTGACCCCCCCCCCCCTAGTTGTTTGCCCTAGCACTATCATTGTTGATACCTTGAAATTTGTTTACTGTAAAGGGAAAGTAATTTAAAGTTTTTTTTAAAGAATTTTTTGTTAATGCATATGCTAGGGTACGTATCGGTAAAAAGTCCGGTCCGTGTAAAAAATATAAAATAGCACATAACTTTTTTGTTATTTAAGCTACCGATCTAAAAAATACTTTTTGGAAAAGCCCTTGAAAAATAAAATGTTACATTTGAATATTTTTAAAACCAGTACAAGGAGACAGAGAAAAATGGCAAATCCAAGTAAAACGTTCACACATAATAGACTTTTCCTTCATACCTTATATAAAGGAAAATTGATGAGGAAAACAAGATAATCAACAAGGAACGTTTGCATTCATCTTTCAACGTTGTATTACCAGGCTGTTACGCGAGCCATGCTGCGTGTATAAAGTCTGCTTATAGCCCCTGTGTATTTCTGAGTTCTCCCTGAAGATCTGTACGGAATGTATTGTGAAAGAACTAGTTTTAGGAACTGTTAACAGACTGACTACGCAGGCGCAAGATTTCTCACGGAGTAGTGAATAATTTATATCAGTATATGTTTATTCGTCTTGCAAGTTTTAACCGTGTCCAGAATTCTGGGATCACTGTGGTAACTATTTTTATATATACTTATGCTATCGTGTTGATTATAGTATGATTAATATTTACATATGTGTTTGTTGGTTCCTAGCCACAGTTTTTTAATGCCTGAGTGAATTATTTGTTGTATTTGTATGATTTATCACTCAAAAGCTTTTTCTGTGGGTTTATTAAACTTATTTAGATTGAAGGCTCAGAGAAATAAACGTTCGGAACCTTACTATCATCCTTTTATTATGAAGAGCGTGGAGAGAAGGGAGTCTTACGATCTGGTCCTGAGAAATACCACACGGTATATATATTAGGTCTTTAGGGAAATCGCTAAGTAGCGAAACACAGGCTGTAGAACAGTTGTTTTTACCTTTCTGGGTCTAGGTTTGCTATGGAAATGCTCGACTTGTACTCCTCTGAAACAGGTTCTGGTGAACCAGTTTTTAAGTAAAACCTACAACCCTGTAAAACCACGGACCTTCCTATTGTGGAGAAGCATAAAATACAAATATCATTTACAAGTACTGCCCAAGTAGAGTCATCAACATTTAGTAACTAAAATCCTGCTGAAGTACAGGGTGTCCCAATAAACATGGGAATTCAGTGACAAATTTGATTTAGTCTTTGTTATGAATTAACAAGTTTACTTTATTTGTATACCGTAATTTTTTGTTTTACTTAGATGCAGTTAAAACATTGTAAACATAGCAGACAAAAATCTTACATATTACAGCTTTCTCAATAGGTATCACTATACTATATCAAAGAATATTTAAAAAGACTTTTTCGAAATTGTCACTGAATTCCCATGTTTATTGGACACCCTGTACGGCCTGTAGCAAATATCAAATTCCAGAAAACTTGCAAGGGTTATTCAGTGTCAGCAGCTGAGTTATTGAATATAGGAAAATGTAACATTAGATGAATGAACAGACTATCTCTAATACCAATTATATTGAAAATATCAAAAATAAATGTTTGGGTGCTTTGTCCAACAATTATGGGGTCCTGGGATCACCCTCCTTCTCCCTCCAGAGGGTAGGGTCCTGGGGCCACAAGAATCCCAATGAGGGAAAAATTTGACTAATTCTGTACAATTTTGTAATTATCTTTTATAAAACCTTTCTAAAATAAAAGAAACATTTTTGAAAAAGAATTTTTTTAAAATTCATTTTTGAACTTAAAAAAAAAATTTCAAACCTTCTTTTAACCTAAACTTTAAAAGTTAGCTGTCTGATATTTTTTCAGTGAGCTGATCTTGAAAATTGGGCTATGAACATTGAACATGCATTGTAACCCTATACCTTTACTCTTTAGTCTTTTTACTTTTTCTTGTTCACTCTAGTACTCTCCTTTTTTTTGACATTAATACCTTGACATTTTTTTCTTTAAAGGAATAGTAATTAAAAGACCTTGAAAAATTGATGTGTAAATATGTTTAACAGCTTAATATTTGTCAAAATTTTACAAAAAATTCAATTTCTCATTTCCCGACCTTTTTTTGCCATTTTGTTTCAAATATCCCATTACCCAATCAATTGAAGTTCTAGTTCTAGAATGGGCTATGAACATGCATTCCTTTATAAAAAGCTGGTTTTTTGGTAAGAGTAATTCTCATTTAACCCAACCCCTTTTAAGAATAATAATAAATAATAAAAATAATTTGTTATTTTTTATACAGGAATGTCATTTACTCCCAGACAAATTAGAATCAATGGAAATTTAAACCCCCGAGGTATTCAATGATAAACCCTTGGGCTGCACCCTGAGAGTAAATGATACGTTGCAACCCAATACCCTAACTCTACGATTTTTTCTTGGGGGGGGTGGGGGGGGGGGGAAGGATAGTTCCAAACAGTTAATAATTGCTTTTTAGATTAATTTTTCTGGATTTGTAAATCTTTTTATAAATTAAGATATTTCATAAGTTATATCTATTTTATAAGTTCTATATTTCTGAAAGACCAACTCTACTAAGTGCTTTCAATTGTGAAGAATGGAAAAGTTTATATTTTAGGTTCTTATTTTTGTCTTTGATGCTTATATTTCTAGCAAGCAAACCTTTTGTGTTAAGGGATTAAGAAGAATTAAAATATATTCTTGGTTTTGTTTTGAAATGAGAAAATAATTCCAATTTTATTGTTGAATTCATTTCCAGTGGAATTGAAAAAAAATGAAAACTTATAACCTATATCCAAATGAGAATAAACAACACAATTCTCTTTTTCAAAATAAAAAAATTCAAACAACACAATTTTTTGAAAAAAGTGCATTAAGTACAGTGTTGGTATTGTCTGGAGGCAATTTTTTGTAGACCTTAAAATATGCTGATTATGTGAAAATAATACCACCCTGTATGTTTGTTTGCAAAATATTAAAAATAACCTGTTGAGTTTCAATCATCAATTCTTGGATTTTTGACTTCCACCCTCGCCATATTGAGCGCAGTGAACGTTAGTTGATAGATAAACACACAAACTGTGTCAAAAATGCCGCGAAATGACTAAATTTCGACATTACAAAATTGTTGAACTGCATTTAATTAATCATAGGAACAATTTCCTACGTTGACTTTAATTAAAATGTAGATTTTTTAATTATCATCAAATAAGTTTCAATTTTCGGTAAACCTGTGTTTTAGATTCATCACTACAAATCTTGATTGTGGGAAACAAGAGTTCTGCACGCTGATTGGTTTACAGTTCTAAGTGGCGAATCTACATAAGTTAGATAGATAGTCACAGAAACGTTGTTAAAATGCCGCGAAATACCGAAACTTTAATATAAAAATCGTTAAACGGCATTTATTTAGTCATGAAAACAATTTTCTACATACCTTGGCTTATAATTTTGATTTTCAATTATTAGCTTCAAAATTTGATTGAATAATAATTTTGATTCATCAATATTGAAACATGATTTCTTGTATTCTCATTGGTTTACATGTCTCTAAGTGGTACTGAATCTACATCAACATTGTTTTGTTCTGCAAAACAAATCAAAAATACTTATTAATTTATTAGATCAGACATCTAAAAAGAAATAAATGTAACTAAAAATATAGTAATTTAAGTTTGATTGAATTGGATTTGGATTCCCAGATTGTCTTATGAAATTTCCTATTTTAGTTATAATGAACAGATGCCATGTATCTAGAGAAGTGACTTGCACCGGCTAGGTTGGTTGGATCGCGCCCTGCTACTGCAATAATTTTATTAATGGAATTACTTAAATCTTACGCACTAGGACTAATTTAACCATAATTTTACAAGCCACTGTAGCTCAGTGGCAGGGTCTGTGCACCCATTGACATGACTTGTGGTAAACCAGACCTCTAATGATTGCGATGTAGTATGCACGGGTCCTGCGACCCCTGGAGAACTGAACTTGGAAGGATGGAATGACTCGGCGATTTCTTCTAACAGCTTGGGAGGCCTTTCAATGCCATTTGCAAAATATTTATTCTTCTTTTTCATAGTTTCCACCAATCTTCTAGTGGGGAGGATCGAACTTGAGTTTAATTATTAAGAAAGCAGCTTGTTGATAATGAGCTAATTATACTTTACATATATATTATGACAAAATAGACTTAGAAATGAATTTAGGAGAAGACATGAAAGGATTGGAAACTTAAAGGGACTGTTCTACAATATAGCAATAAAATACAACATGTTTAACCAGGAGTTTAAGGATTTTTTACTCCAGGCAAGGTTGGAGCAACCCATTGTACCAGGAGTTTCATGGGACTGTAAAATCATCAGATTATAGGAGGCTCATTACAGCAAAATGCTGCTAATACTTCAGATGAGAATGTCAAGAGGAGCTCCACTGAAGAAAAAAATGAAAAGCAAAAGCCTTGGGACTTACAGCAGGAGAATTCAAAGAGTGATTTAAGCCAAATCCAAGCAAGAGACTCTTACATTCCGTTGGATTCCTTATAATCCAGTTTGGCAGATCATGCATAAATGCCCTCTGATCACAGAAGGTAATAAATTGAACTAGTATCATTTGTTGGCAGAAATATTATTTTTATCATGCAAATTTGAACACTGTTTGGTTTACAGAAGAATTACAGAAGAAATAGACCTAAAAATCTTTTTAAATTCTTTGATAATGTATCTTTCAGAATTATATCTTCAGTCAGTCTTTGTCTTAATTTGATGAAACAAATTTAAAATATATTTAAACAAAGGAATCGAGTCTTTGCCACACATTCTCACTTTCTAATCCCTAATCATTTTGCAACCTACTCTCACAGAGTAAGATATTTAGAATTCTTTAAGATCAAATAATCTGAATTATAAATATGAATGGTTTACATGTTAGGTTACAAGGATTGGAAAATTTAAGTGTGTGTCAAATACTAAAATTCTTTAAAAATTTTCATAAACGAGGTCTGAGCTGAAAATTTTAGAATGAAAATAATAACAATAAGCCAGATAGTTGAAACTCATCATAGGCTGCTAATAATAAGGATTCCTGGCCAAGTAATAGATTAAATAATAGGCATGTATCTAAATTATATAATTATATGTAGTTCAAATAAAATACAATTTTCACTTTGTGCTGGGGGGGCGCAAGGGGGGCCGGCCCAGTCTCTGTTTAGGGCTAAGCGCTGGTGTGTGTAAGTGTAGATGTTTATACATGGATGAGAGGAAGTAAAGGAAATCTGTCAAGAATGATCCTTACTTTATCCTCAGCTCTTCTCAATTTATTTATTTAGACATTTTTAAACGATAAGTAAATATACATTACATAGCAAAGTCAGGGGGAGGGGCACAAGATATTTATTCTGAACAGTGAAGGGGAGATATTTTTGCAGAAATTTCAAAAAAGCCTAATCTGTTTGAGAGTTAAAAAAAGCGCCCAAAAAATATATTAGATGGCCCACCTCCCTAAAAAGAAGTAATGTATAACCAAATAATTACTCTCTCTCTCTTTGTCTAATTATAAATTATTTAAACTGATTAATGGGAGGGGGATATTTTGCAGAAATTGCACAAAACCCAGACTGTTTTGGGAGTTCAGAAACAAGCGCTCAAAAGGGACAAACTGAGAGAAAAGTAATATTTAATCAAAATATTACTTTCTTTCTTTTTCTAATCACTATATCTTTGCAATTTCAGAATTTTCATTCTAATCTTCTGAAAGTTTGATCCATCAGAGTTCGCAGTTTTAAATATCACAGGTTCTTCTTTATTATTCTTAACTATTTATGTCTTCTTATTAAAATACAGATATTAAATACCATTTTTCAATATTCATGTTTTTAAAATTAAATAATTTTTTTTAAATCTGCAGTCTTTGGCCCACTTTTTATAAATTGATAACTTAGACTTTTTACCATTTTTATCATTATTTTTTAGATTTTTAATTTGCCATGGGTTAAATTTTTTTTGTAAAAATGAAACAAGGAAGCTTCTTAGCAAATTTAAATTTATAAAAAAGATATTTTTTATTGAGGATTTTTTTTTAAACGACTGCGGAATTTTATTTTCTGTATTTATCTTTTATTCCTTTTACTTATGGTTGAAAGCCTACAGTTATCAAAGTAAAGTTTAAAATTTGAAAGTTTAAACAGATTTTTCAAGTTTATTAAAAGTTTAAGGAGGAGAGGAAGGCCAGTCACAACATTTCTCCTCCGAGCCATGTTCTCGCAATTTTCTCCTCCGAGCCACATCGGAAACCTTGTCCTTTGATTTTTATGTGTTTTAAAGTTTCCAATTCCTGAATATAAAACAAAACTAGGAATAATTCGTGGCAACTTGAAAACTTTATTTCAAATGAAACATTTTTTTTTAATTTACAAAAAACCAACAATTCAGTTCAGCCATAAGGTGGCCCCCGATTCTTAAAAAATAGTTTTATCTGGGCGAATCAGACAAAATATATTGAAATGACGAGGATTTTAAGGTGGCTCGGACAAGAAAATGAGGAGAATGTGGCTTGTACAAGAAATTGTTGTGGTTAGCCTTCCTCCCCCTATTGAAGAAGACATGAAATATTTTGAAGATTATTCCAAAATTGATCACTTTGGTTCAACATTCTGAGAAAATATAAAACCATATTTCAAAAAAGTTTTTCTTTATATGCACTGTAATACAGGATGCTGGTACAGGGTGTCACACGAAACATAATAGTTGGTGAAGACTTTTGAATGTCTTCTTCCATGTACAGTATTAGATATTAAAGACAATTTGCAGTTTATTTCGTTATAAAACCATAAACTTATTTTACTTTTATAATATGTTTTACATTCTCTTTAGTAGTATCAAACAACTTAACTAATTTTGGAAGAAGACATTTTACACTATTCACCAACTTTCATGTTTCTTGGTACACCCAACACCCTGTGTAAAAGATGAAATATCATAATATTTTCTTATATCTTGAGAAGGTATTGAAGAGGATGTAGATGTTATTTAATTCTATCAATGAATATATAAAATATATGTGTGGATATATATAAGTATTATTTGATAAATGGACCTATCCTTCTCAATAAATTATAAAGATATATCAAAAATATAAGTTGCCCAATTTTCTTCAGGAAACTTTCAAAACTTAGAAAGATCTAGTCCTTTTAAATTTTTAATTGACATTTGAATTTCTCCAAAGTGATAAATTTTCTAATAAATTACAACTTTTGTAACTCGAAAGTAAGTGAACAATTAATGTGGTATACAATATGTAGGGTGCCTTCATTACTAATAATAATTTAGTGTTCTTCTAGAGGTGATGTCTTCAGTAGGGAACTCCTTTGATGCAACTCCAGGTCTTCTACTGCAGGTAATTAGATCACAGAAAAATTTGCAGTGTGTAAAGGTACTTTTAAGGCAGTCTTTTATGAATAGAAGCAATTAGAATTATCATTTAGAAATACTGTTGATTTGGCATTAATTGAGCTAAAACTTTACTTCAGATCAGAATTGATATTCTGTTGATAATGACAATTGATACTGACTAGCATATATGAATACAATAGCTGGAGACTACTATAATCTCCAGCAAACATATATTACATCAAATTTAGCACGCTTCATATAACCAACTTGGAAATATCCAAAAGCCAGGTGGATCAAACATAACACAAGAAGGCACCCTACCACCCTACTACATATAAGTTAAAACTCCATGCTTCTATGATCCCTTCCTCTACCGCTTAGTCGACCTCATCGTTATCTGTGTCCCTCTCTTCCTCCTCCGCTTCAATAGACTCAGTGTTGGTCTGGAGGTAATTCATCATCTGCATGCTGTAGGAATGCGCTGGGTTCTCTGAGAAACCCAAGGACCTAGCAATCCTTCTCACTTCTGATCCCGCTTCTGAGCTAAACCTTATCTTCTGGCTCAGTAGGCGAATGCTTTCCGCAGACCCGCTTTGCATGGCCTCAGCGAGCCTTTTTAGCCTGCCAAACAGTTGTTCATCGTATCCAGGCAGAGAGGTATTCATCTCAATCTCTTTAGCTCTTGCTGAAACGTAAACAACTAAGTCGGTCTGTCTCCTCCCGTCTTCTGCAGCAAAGCATGGAGCTCTGGCAAGGGTTGACGTGGGGTGCAGCGCGCATACAAGCATCCCAGCAGACCCAATGGTTTTGCACTCAGGGAGTTGTATCTGCGACTCAAGGTTCATAAAAGAGTGAGATGAATGATAGTTATATCACTCGTCTTTGCGAAAATACAAAAAGCTCCTAAATAGTGCTGTAGACTCGGCGGCGTCTATCTTGGTTCTGTTGAAATCGAGTGTTGAGCGGGCATTTTCTGTATGGCGGTAGTGGTATGGATGGTTGTCTTGATGTCTCTAAGCTGCAACCCGGAATATAGCCCCCAACCTGGCCTGCTGATGTCGAGATTGGGCTATAGCTGCTATTAGATAGTAGTGTGCCAGATTGATTGGAGCAGAGTATTATCGCCGCCTTATATCATCATAAGGATCAATCTTCCCTGATATCAGCTTCTGTGAAGGCATATACAGGCCTGTAGGTATAAAATGCCCCAGTTTTATAAAATAAAAGTATATAGTGTCAAGTTCTTAGGTAGTGAGATTCATGAAAAAAAATAAAAAGTGAGATTTGCAAATCTAAAATGCGAATAAAAAATTTTAACTTTTATTTTCAAACTGTGGTATTGGCGGTAGTAAGATTTCAAAATCCAAAATGAGAATATAAAATTTCAACTTTTATTTTCAAACAGTGGTATTGGCGGTAGTGAGATTTCAAAATCCAAAATGAGAATATAAAATTTCAACTTTTATTTTCAAACTCTGGTATTGGCGGTAGTGAGATTTCAAAATCCAAAATAAAAAATTTCAACTTTTATTTTCAAACTGTGGTATTGGCGGTAGTGAGATTTCAAAATCCAAAATGAAAATGAGAATATAAAATTTCAACTTTTATTTTCAAACTCTGGTATTGGCGGTAGTGAGATTTCAAAATCCAAAATAAAAAATTTCAACTTTTATTTTCAAACTGTGGTATTGGCGGTAGTGAGATTTCAAAATCCAAAATAAAAATTTCAACTTTTATTTTCAAACTGTGGTATTGGCGGTAGTGAGATTTCATTTTGGATTTTGAAAGTATTTGCATTTTCTAATTTCGAAAAAAAGGCATTTAATAATCTGAAAAGTGTAAAGAAAATGTACAAAAACTAGCTTTTAAAACCTTCAATACCATTTTCTTTTTAAAAAAACATAAAATTTTCGCTCAAAAAGAAGGCATTTTATACAAACACCATATCAATAGACGTCCCCAAACCAATAAGGCCAGTCTGATTGCATCCATATAGGAGCAATTTGCCTTCCTCCCCATGGGACCTGGTGATCAAGGCCTGCTCCTGGTTCAGAGGCCGTATAGAGGTTGCAATGAAGGCGTAGGGCGATTACATTGAGTAAGCCTCAAAATGGATGACCAACGCAACTTTTGTTTTTAATTTGAAATAAAAATATTAAAAATTAGGAGTTTTATGTTGTTTTTACTTATTTTAGAAAGGGTGCCAATTTGAAGTTTGGGCCCTTGTAAAATGTATTCAATTGTTCCTTTAAACTAAAATTATATTTTAAATGTGTAACCTCAATCTCTTCAATCTTAAATCCACCTGTAACCTCCATTTAGATATTTTATCTTCTTTATCTAAAAGATTAGTTTAAACGTATTTTTCTAATTATTATGTTCGTTAGATATATCTTAATTTGACATCAGAAACACTAGTTTTTATAATATTAGACTCCGAGGAAAAGACATGCATTATCTGAATTCATTAAACAGGATTGGTAAACAGAATTTGTCTATAAATGTACGCACTACGCGTACAGTAAACATTGTACACGCGGATCAAATTTTTGGTAATTCTTAATTTTCAAGCTCATTTTAATCAGCAAATTCACTTCAGAAAATTTTGAGATCTTCGTTCGTTTTCATTTTCAATCAAATCCAGAAATGTGCCATGTTATGATACTACTGATAAATTATCTAACACATATACAGGGTTACCCACAAAGGATGAGACTTCAGAGACGATTGTACGGAATTTGTTTAATACATTTTCTTGCATTCTTGGTTCCTTGAAGGCCAACCTGTTTTATTTTATAAACCATCAAAATACTCAATTGATTGCAGAAACCAAAAATCAACCTTCAAATCGTCATATTTTTTAGTTCCAGGTCGTCTTTAAAGTCTCATCCTTTGTGAGTAACCCTGTACTATAGACTTGCAGTGAGAGAAGTGAGACATCAATTCTAATCAGTTAAATGTGAATTTCTATCTATTTGTCTCGTTATCTTGTTATCTATTTATATGTTAAAGGGACTGTAGGCGTAATTTCAAGTCCAGTTAAAGAGTTTATGTACAATTTACAATGGTACCCTTAACATTGTTGGAACTAAACACATTTCAAGGTACATAGTAAAACTACCATGTATTCATCATTGTTGTTAAGATAAAACTTTAAATTGTATTGTCGCAATTTAAATCTTAAAATGGAGGATCACTTGAAATTGCGCCGACACTCCCTTTAAAGAAAATATAATTGCTTCTCTGAACCCAATCATCAATTGACAGCTTAAGAACAAAGATAAGGGGGTTTCTTAACTGCAACACAAATATTCTAATATATATCATCTGTATTATACACTAGGTTGATAAACCCGTCCCATGGAAAAATGAAAACTATGATTTCCAAGGAGGATTCATCCCACACCATTCATAGAGGCTGAACCCCCTCTACTCCCGGGATGTTAAAAAAAGCCAACTCCTGAAAAAAGGCCCAGCTACTTATGGGATTTATTGTTACGAAATCATTTTATTTGAACGTAACAATTTTGAAGAAAAGTGATATTTTAAAGATTATTGGGATTTTCATGAGAAATTTTTGGATCAATCAACAAGAAAAAGGATTTTTTTTTTGATTATGGGACCAATATTTTAAGGTCTTTAGAAATACTCGGGGTAAAATATCTTGGTTTTTTTTCTTCTTGAAAGTCCCAGAAAATTTTCATAAAAAATGATAAAAAAGAAAAACAAAACAATCTTGTCCCAAACCCAAACAATGTTATCAATTCTCAGAGAACAGCTAAATTTAACACATTAAATAAAAAGCTTCAATTCTTTAGATCTTCAATATTTTTACATATGTGTCCTCTGCACTTCAAGAATCTTAATGATACTGAAACGGAGCAGCATACATCTTTTTTTAAATTCTTCTTTTTTAAAAAAAAACTTTTAATTAGTAACATTTCAAACATGCTTCGTTTTCGAAAACAAACGATAAATCAGTGACAAACTTGTAAAAAAATTCTTAAAATATGTTTTGATTGTCAACTACAGGGTGTCCCACGAAACATGACAATAGGAAGACGACTTGAAAGTCGTCTTCGGTATTTGAATTTATTTGTGACATTTAGTCTTCTATCTACTTTAACATGTATGATTCTTGAAACAATTATCACATAATTCTCCTAGCCCTGGCATTTTCAAAAAGTGGTCTGCGTTTTTTGTACTTTCAATATTACCTGAGATATAAAGAGTTTGGTTCAGATTTCAATTTTGTTAAATAAAAGCAAAATTGTCGAAATCTGAACGAAATTCTTCATATCTCGGGCAATATTGAAAGCACAAAAAAGGCAGACCACATTTTGGAAATGGCAGGACAAGGGAAATTTTGTGATTATTATCTCTAGAAATTTACTTCTAAAATTAGGTTAACAAATAAACGCAGCAAATTATATCAAAAATCAAGACGACATTCAAGTCGTCCTGCATACTGTCATGTTTCGTGGGACACCCTGTATATTACGTAAAATAGCGACACTCTATATATATATATGTTTGCAACGTATAGTTCGTTAAATTCTAATTTTAACATGTTTTTCAGAAATAAATATTTGAATCTTTAAATGTGTTCTGCACTATAGATAACTCACTACTATTCTTCCATCAAGGCACCCTGAGTAGGCAGCTAGAGCAGCTAAATAGTTTAATCTGTACTCCCAGCTTTAAACCCGCATACAAGGATACAGGCTTAGAATGCAATACACTATTATTAAAGGGAGTGTTCGCGAAAAATGAAAGGGGGTATAGGTTTAATGCGATAAAAAAGCGCTTTTGATCGCTACTAATCTTACTCCTATCTGTTGCGTATATAAGGAGAAAATTGTTAAAGACGTCTCATACCGAATAACATGGCGTCCATACAAATTGAGAAAATTGCAACATACGACTTAAATCGTAAAAAATCAATTTAATTTCAAACAAATCATTCAACCTATGGTCATCGATTATCTTTCGCCACATTTATATATAGTTGATTTATCATAATATGTTTTAATTGTTATGATCTGAGAGTTACTTATAAAAACATTTATTCCTGTTTCGAGGATTTTTGGTAATGAAGACGACATTTTCATATTTTCCAGGAATGTTCAAAACCAATTTGTAAGCTAAATATTATTTTGAAAAACAAAATCAAAACTATTATGAAATATCAAATATATACAAATGTGGCGAAAGATAATCGATGACTATAGGTTGTAAAATCGGAATGATTTGTTTGATATTAATTTGATTTTTTTACGGTCTAAGTCGTATGTTCCAATTTCCTCAGTTTGTATGGGCGCTACGCTCTTCGGTATGAGACGTCTTTTTCAATTTTCTCCTTATAGACGCAACAGATAGAAGTAAGATTAGTAGCGATCAAAAGCGCTTTTTTATCGCATTAAGCCTATACCCCCTTTCATTTTTCGCGAACACTCCCTTTAAGGCATTGTTGAATTTAAGAATTTAAGAATTTAAGTTATTATATTTGTAGAGAATCCCAGTAAATATTATTTTACATATTTCAAAATTTCAAAAAACGGAAAAAATTGCGATTTAACTTAAAGTTTTGAAATTAAATAAATTAATTCTGATTTTAAACTATTTTGATTTTACACTTGCAAGTCTTACACATGATATCTAATAAACATTTGTCTGTTTTGGATGTCAGATCATAGCTAGCTCAGGAAACGCCTGGACCGATTTCCCTTAAATTTGTATTTGGGAACTCGGGAGAACCACAGGAATGTTCATATATAATGTAAATATAAAGTAGTAATCACTGTTTGTTTGTATGTTTAAATTTGTTTGTAAGTCAGATCATAACTCATGAACCTTTCGACCGATTTGCCTTAAATTTGATCGGGAAACTCGGTAGAACCACGCCATGGGGTATTTAGGGGGTCAGGGGGCGGTGACTGGTTTTTGTCACAATATATTCTCTTTAAATACATTTGTCTTGTGTTTCATGGTGAGAACGGAAAAAATGAATATATTCTGAAAATCTTCTTTTCATTTACAAACATCATGTATAAATTGTTTTTATTAATGATGATTTCAATTTATAATTACTTTTCCCGTTCATATATCCTTGAATGTATACTGTAAACCAGCAATATATTTAGATGTCGTCTTTTTCGAAAAACATATACTTTATTATACAAAATTATATATTATATTATAAATATATAACTGGATTCTAAAATCTAACAACCATTAATCAAAGATGAAGGGGTGCTACACACGCCCGCCCAAATATTGGGTTGGGCTCTGATTTTCCGTCATATTTTAGAACTTTAACACAACATTACCGTGACTTAGAGACTTCTCTAAAAAAGTATTAATCAAGCGACCGAGCCTTATTTGACTCGAATAAGAGGTTTAAGATGTAAACTCGATATTGCTGACCCCCCCCCCCCCCCTGATACCCCATTGTGCGGCACTTTCAACTAAACTAAGCGCTTCTTCGGTCAGTTTACTGCAGAACTCACCGAACGCTAAGTTGAGGGTGGTACGGGAATGTTTCGAGTCTGATTTAAAAATTCTAAGTTGAGTGAGTTGATTTTTATAGAGAAAACTCCAGGTAAAGCTGGATTCCCAAGCTAGTACTTACATATATATTAAATAACAACGATTATCCCATTCCAATATTAAAGAATTGTTTTAATCATTTTTTATTTCATTATTTTCTAAAATAAAGGTTTGAGATAGCTCCGAGATCTAGGTTCTGGTTCAGGTTTCACATCTGTAGTATACTCATCAGTTCTAAATAATGTGATTTAGAGTCTTACAATTATTCATTGATTTTCAAAATAACAATTCTCGATATTTTAGCTTTAAGTATGACAAATTTACTCTAGAACTAGAAAACTCTGAAATGGGAAGACGACTTTAGAATCAAGTCATTATTTTAAAAATTAGCATGAGACATTGCAATTGTGCAGTGTAAACAGACCCATTTCACAAAACTAGTGAATTAAAAATCGACTATTAAAACTATATAATGGCTATAATGGCGTCTTCCCATTTTATTGTTTTCTGGTTATCACTTGTAACTGTAAGCGTAGAATAAATAATTTATGCATATAATTATCTAAGTAACATTTACAAATTTAAGATAAATGGGAGACTTAAAAAGAAGCAACTCTCTAAATATATTTAAAAATAGACTATTAAACTCTCTTTTTGAAAATTATACTAAAATGTGTTATAAACCGAATTGTTATTCATGTAAAACTAATTAAATGTGTGTAAACTATTTTTCTTAGGATAAAATCGCACCCTGATCTCCAATACAGAGAAACCCTTACCAACGAATACATCGAAAGAATTCATCAAATGTCGTATTCTTCCCTTTCTGATAATGGAATGTTCCAGATATTTAGTTTTTTAATTAAATGATTATATGGAACTCTTTAAAACTGTTCCCGCATATTCATGGCTATTTATTCATTTTCGCAAATACTGAAATTTACGTAATAAAGTATAAAACTCATTGAAAAATTGTCAAGACGACATTTGATAAATTCTTCCGATGTATTCGTTATTAAAGGTTTCACTGTAGTTCAACACTTAAATCTATTTAATTGAAATCTTTTTTTGAAGTTAGGTGGAAAAAATGATCAAAACAGTTATTTTCCTGCACCTAATTGCTTTGAACTTGAACTGTTGAATATAATTATGAATTTGTAAATTGTAAACCGGTTCTTTATACACAAATACATGGATTTTAGAAGTAAATAAACAAAATTTTTTTTAATATCTAGTTATATATTTTCTAGCTAAAATATTAGAAAAAAAACTTACTTTAAGAAGGCCAGGTAGAGAGAGAAAACAACATGTAAAGATTGTATTCGGCTTCTATTTAAAGAATATTTAATTTAATTAACCCATAGATAAATAAATAAACATAGATAGCTTATGTACGCAAAATCACCAAGAATTGTACAGTCCGCGAACTCATACTTCTAGGGGTCAAAGTGTACTTCAATGATAAGTGGGGTGGTTTGGTGTTTTAATGGATTTCAAAATAGAGTGTAAAATAACTCCGGGAATGGAACTATTTGAACAAAAATATTTCACTGAGCAATATATCATATTGACGTCATTCCTGTACAGTACATTAATCAGCTGATCCATTTCCCGGGGCCATTCGTGTACAGTACATTAATCAGCAGATCCACTTCCCGGGGCCATTCCTGTACAGTACATTAATCAGCTGATCCACTTCCCGGGGCCATTCCTGTACAGTACATTAATCAGCTGATCCACTTCCGGGGGCCATTCCTGTACAGTACATTAATCAGCAGATCCACTTCCCGGGACCATTCCTGTACAGTACATTAATTAGCTGATCCACCTCCCGAGGCCATTCATGTACAGTACATTAATCAGCTGATCCAACTACCGGATTTTGTATTGAACTGTAGGAAGTGGTCTATTCTAGTGTAATTGTAATTGTACCTGCATAAGGGAATCAATGTTTGGCATTGGATTTCTGTATTGAACTGTAGGAGGAGGTCTATTTCGACGTAGATCACTCATATCTCTGATCCACTGATCAATCTCCTACTCATCCAACATAATATTTTAATTATGAATTTCCTAAACCTCCATTATTTTTAAATATATACAAATCTTACTTCAAATTCCCTTTTTCTCATATTTTCATTTTCTGTCATCTTACTTCACGTTAAACTAAAGTAAATTGAGCGTAAGATTGAAATCTTGATGTTTTCAATCAGAAATCCTTGTGCGTAAAATCAACGGAGCTACGAGCGCAAAGTCGTACCATTAATGTCGCATAAGTTTGACCTTCTTTGTTAGTCTAGTTTGCAGTTTCTAGGAAATTCAATAATCAATCAATGAACTATGTTCCTTGGTTGAAAGTTCTTCTGGTGTTATTTTCTTCACTTTCATTCCATTCTTCTAAAATAAAGAGCTATAAATCAAAATTAAAGGGACTGTACGCGTAATTTCAAGTCACCCTCCATGAACAGAGGGCAATGACCGAAACATAACTGTACCATTAAAGTATTGACTGATCAACTTTGAATTTTTGATAGCATGTGGTTTCTCCGTAAAAGGGACTTGAGCATTTCTACTACAACGATATCTTCTACAACATTATTTATCATCAGATAAAGGTTTTTTAAGGGTTTCGTTGTGGATCAGGCATGCACATCTGTGGCTGAAGATTCACTTGAAATAACGCTAGCAGTGTCTTTGAGATTTACAATCAAGGGGAAAAAACGTTTAAAAATAATTTAACCGTCTTAACCGTCTATGTACGAAGCGATTAAAAAAAAGGATAGTTTTGCACATAGATTAATAACAATACAAATAGAACACTAGATGTCGTATTTTCAAGATTCAGGGGTTATTAGTTTGAAAATACCCTGAGGAAGAATCCCAAATGAGTTATGCGCATGCTCTCTCTCTGTCTTGTCATCCAACGCGGCATGCGTATAACTCCTTTGGCCTCTTCCTCAGGGTCATTGTGAACAAATACCCATAAATCTTTCAAAGACGACAGCTAGTGTTCTATCTGTATTTTTAATAATCATTGATCATAGAGTAGATTGATGATTTTAATAGATTTAATAGATTATACAATAGATTTAATGAAAAGCAAAACATTGTTAAACTTCTCTTCAGCTTGAACCGGGGCTTAGTGGTTCAACTAATTCTCTCTATTCATTAAATCTAGTTCTAGGATTGTCTATTTATTTACCGACTTTTCTTTAGTAACCATCCTAAGATGAAGATCTAGGACGGACGGATCCGCCTGAGTTGCTCTAGGTTCATCTAGAACACAGAGTCCCAGCTTCTCATCCTTACAATCAGGACGAGGAACCTTAACATAAACATATTATAAAGAGATTGAAAATGTATAAAAACTCAATTTTAAATTAAAAAATACATCTAAGTCAGAGTTACCGAGGGATTAGAAAATTTTAGTTTGTGGCAAAGACGCAATTCCTTTGTTTAGAAAGAAAGCTATGATTTAAATGTTTAATCCACATTTTCATTTAATTATAAGAAGAGCAGTTTAGAAGAAGAAGACGACCAAAACATGAAAATGCGCCAAAATTAAATATGTTAAAAAAGCAGAGAAAAGAAAGTTTTGGTATCAGAAAAAAGTCTTTAGTTCAAAATTTAGCTGAAGATAATTTTGTGTTTTTTACGAAAATCTAAGGGATTGAGTTTTTGCCACAAACTCAAATTTTCTAATTCCTATATCTTTGCAAGCTTAGCTTATTTGATCTAACAGAATTCATAGTTTGAAAAATCAAAGGTCGCTTGCGACATTGGGCTGCAAGGATATAGGGATTAGAAAATCAGAGTTTGCGGCAAAAACTCATTTCCTTTGTCTCGTAAAAAATCTACCTTAATAAAAGCATCAATATCACCCACTGCTGGCAGAAAATCAGGGATAAACGGCTCCAGTTTATAATCTAGATATAGGTTAGGATTTGTTAGTTTTTTTCTATTATTTAAATATCATTTCTCTATTATCTCTCTATTATCTCTCTATTATTACTCTATTATTACTCTATTATTACTCTATTATTTCTCTTTTATTACTTTATTATTACTCTATTATTACTCTATAATTACTCTATTATTTCTCTATTATTACTCTATTATTTCTCTTTTATTACTCTATTATTACTGTATTATTTCTCTTTTATTACTCTATTATTTCTCTATTATTACTCTATTATTACTCTATTATTACTCTATTATTACTCTATTATTTCTCTTTTATTACTCTATTATTTCTCTATTATTACTCTATTATTACTCTATTTTTTCTCTTTTATTACTCTATTATTTCTCTATTATTTCTCATTTATTACTCTATAATTACTCTATTATTTCTCTATTATTACTCCATTTTTTCTCTATTATTACTCTATTATTACTACTATTATATTATTTCTCTTTTATTACTCTATTATCACTCTATTATTTCTCTTTTATTACTCTATTATTACTCTATTATTTCTCTATTATTACTCTATTATCTCTCTCTATTATTACTCCATTATTACTCTATTATTTATCTATTGATGATAAATGGCTCTGAAACTGCAATACTACTTAATTTTTAAAATAACAAAATGTTATAAAATATTTAAAAAAATTTAAATAAGTATTAATTAAGACTTCAACTTCATATATATTATACTTTATCATTATATTTAGATATATATTTGAATATATTACCTAGAAGTATTGAGTTAGCTCTATATTTAGATATATATTTGAATATATTACTAATGTCTGCATCCACATCAAGATTTTCAAACTCCCTAATTTCAGATTCAGATTATCAGACAGTGTTAATGTATTTTTTTTTACCAAAATAGATTAAGAATTCTCTTACTTAATTTTTCAAAAATGATTTAGTTATTTACTTTTCTTTTCTTTCTTTTCTTTCATTAACCCCACCTTTTCATATTTTTGAGGTTGTTTAAAACAAAACATTTCATTTTTCCAATTCTTAATTATGAATTTGAATTAAAATATCATAACTGAATCAATTCCTTGGGTTATAAAATCCATCTCGGATCTCAACATCATTATCATCATCATCATCATCCTCATCTTCCTCGTTTCTTTCATCTTCATCATCATCAAATTCATCGATCTGATTAATGAGCCCTGTTTAATCTTTTATTTAAGCAATACTGAAAGATGTAATATCTCGTTCTTGTACTTTGGATCTTTTTCCATAGTTTTTAATTAAATCAACTGATGGTACAATTGCAGCCTTAACGAGTTCAGAGACTAAAAACTTTTGATTGTGAAAGCGCTTAGTCAGTAGTCAAATCGACTGAACCCAACATCTAGAGCGTAAACTTTTAAGTTTAAGGATTTAAGATTTAAATCAACTAAGATTTAAAGAATTTGTGGTGACAGACAATTTAAATTAATTGCTTAGGAAGAGGGAAACAGTTTGAGCGTGTTATGAACAGGTTTAAAATTCAAAAGTTTTGACCTATTTTACTGAACCATCTACCTGAGAGGGTTTAGATCTACTGAATGCTCGTGCTCTTTTTGATACTTCGTATTCTTCATCCTATAAATAAGATACTAAAAATATAAAAATAGTTTGAGGTCTATTTTATATGGCAACCTAATTTTAGCAATAACTTTATAAGAAATAATAATAACAAAATAGCCCTAGTCCTGCTATTTCCCAAATGTGGTCTGCAATTTTTTTTGATTTCGTAATAGTTTTATTTAATAAGTTGAAATTAAACAAAATTGTTAGTATCTCTAAAAAATGGCAGACCCGATTAGGGAAAATATTTTGTGTTTATTGTTTCATTAAAAAATATTACTTAAGTTAAGTTGCCTTTTAATGCAGATGCCGCAAACTATTTCATAGGTCAAATATGGTTGTAAAGTCTTCAATCAACTAAACTTATTCAAGTTGTAAATAAGAAATGAGTATCTTGCAATTTGCATCAATAATAAATTTTAGTTGTCAACTTTATAAAGATTTTTTTGATCGAAATAACTATCACAATGTTACGTACCTCCTCTTCCTCCTCTTTTTCTTCTTCTTCTTCTTCTTCTTCTTCTTCTTCTTCTTCTTCTTCTTCATCATCTTCTTTTACTAATTTAGTATTTTCCCAATCTTGAGTGAACTGCACAGAAAAAAAATGAACCAAAGAAATTGAGTCTTTGCCACAAACTCAAGTTTTCAAAATATGAATTCTGTTAGACCAAATAATCTAAGTTTGAAATATCAAAGGTATACACAAACAGGTTGCAAAGATATAGGGATTAAAAAATTTGAGTTTATGACAAAGAATTAATTACTTTATAAAAAAGCTCCATTTAGATTAAATACTTCACTACAATTTCGTTTTGGATTTGATAAAGAATTCGTATTTCGTGGATAACGATATTAATTGCTAGTAAACTACTTAGTACGTATAGTATACTAATTCTTTTTAACATCTGATTCTATCTAACATCTAAAGTAAGTCACTAAATGCAAGAATAAAAATGTGAAAAATCTCGTAATTCTGAATAAAATCGTGTTTCATGGCCAATATGATCTTTATTAAGTTATATCTGTCGTGGGGCTATGGGGGCCCTGTATCTATAAAATGCCTTATTTTTAACAATAGCTTTATGTTAGACAAACTGACGGTAGTAATATACTATAAATCTCAAAAAAAAAATTGAATTAATTTATAAATAATTTTTCATAAGTAAATGGTAGTAAGAGTAGTGTAAATTTAAAAAAAGTTCTGAGAATTATACTTAAATTTAAAAAAAAACTAATTTGTAGTGAGTGTAATTGGATCTTGGAAAAAATCAAATTAAATGAGGATTTGTTTCCAGATTTAAAAAAAGAATAAGATAGCGAGGGTAGTTGGAAGTTGAAGTAAAAATTCTATTGAATAAATGTTGATTTTAAAAAGCGTGCGGTAGCGAGGGTAGTGGGAAATTGAGAAAAAATAATTGAATAAATGTTGATATTTAGATTCTAAAAAATGTGTGGTAGCAAGGGTAGTGGGAAATCGAAAAAAAATAATTGAATTGGTAAAAAAGCAGCCATTTGTCTTGAAAAAATATTAGAATTTAATGAAAAAGTTAAAAAACAAGAAATTTAACAAGAAATTAGAATTTGAAAATTCTTTAAACTGCCTCTTTTTTTTCTTTACGACTTGCTAGATTTTGTTAAGTGTCTGGCAGTGAGAGAAGTGGGAAATTGAAAAAAAAATAATTGAATAAATATTGATATTTAGATTTTAAAAATGTCTGATAGTAAGGGTAGTGATAAATTGAAAAAAAGAATAAATATTTATTCTTTTTTTATTTGCATATTAAAAAGCGTGTGGTAGTGAGGGTAGTGGGAAATTGAAAAAAAAGAATAAATATTGATATTTAATTAGATAATAAAAAACGTGTGCAGTACCGAGGGTAGTTGGAAATTGAAAAAAATAATAATTGAATGAATGTTGATATTTCGATTTTAAAAAGTTTGTGATAGCGAGGGTACTCCTTTTTCAACAAAAAAGGCATTATATACGGGGCCTTCACTTGGAGAAGTGAAGCTATGCTTTTGGACCCACCCACCAACCCCCGGAATGACAAAAAAGGATAATCTCCTCCAGACAAATTGCTGTTTTCTAGAGATTATATACCTGCTGCGGGACTGGAACTATAATATATATACCTGCTGCGAGACTGGAACTATAATATATATACCTGCTGCGAGACTGGAACTATAATATATATACCTGCTGCGAGACTGGAACTATAATATATATATCTGCTGCAAGACTGGAACTATAATATATATACCTGCTGCGAGACTGAAACTATAATATATATACCTGCTGCGAGACTGGAACTATAATATATATATCTGCTGCGAAACTGGAACTATAATATATATACCTGCTGCGAGACTGGAACTATAATATATATACCTGCTGCGAGACTGGAACTGTAATATATATATATATATACCTGCTACGAGACTGGAACTATAATATTTATACCTGCTGCGAGACTGAAAGTATAATATATATACCTGCTGGGAGACTGGAACTATAATATATATACCTGCTGCGAGACTGGAAATATAATATATATACCTGCTGCGAGACTGGAACTATAATATATATACCTGCTGCGAGACTGGAACTATAATATATATATCTGCTGCGAGACTGGAACTATAATATATATACCTGCTGCGAGACTGGAACTATAATATATATACCTGCTGCGAGACTGGAACTATAATATATATACCTGCTGAGAGACTGGAACTTCGAATGTATAAGAGCTCAATCTATTATCATGAAACAATTTAAAATATCTCAAAGAAAAGACAGCATTGAGAAAGGTTTTCTAAATCAAAACATCTACGTACGAAAGAGCGATTCACTTCATTGGAATTGAATCTTTGCCACAAACTCTGATTTTCTAATCCTTTTATCTTTGTTCTAGAGCTTAAAACTTTTCAAACAAATGAATTCAGTTAGAGAAAATAATCTAAGTTTGAAATAACAAAGATTTTCACTATAAGGTTGCAAAGATATTGGGATTAGAAATTTTCGTTTGTGGCAAAGACTAAATTTCTTGGAATTACAACCCACCATAGAAATCATGACATTATGTCAAATGATCCCCCGGATATCACGCAGACAAATTTACAAAGGTAAGCACCCAATTTTAAGCTTTAAAAATGAGGATATTTCCATAATCCTTGAATCGGATATGCCAATTTTTATCTGAAAAATTCAGGTGAAATGAAATGATCTGTACACAGTTCCTGAAAAAGATGACTAATCTTTAAACAAAAACGATTCTCTTGGAATGTTATTTTTTTCATATTTCGGGGTCAAATTATATTTTTATCGCTGGAATTCAAAACTAAAAATTTACCATTTTTCCTAATATTTGTTAAAAACTAAATAAAGCAACGCAAAGCCAAGCAAAGCAAAAGGAAAAGATAAATTGGTCAAATAGAAATTTATAAAATTGTGTCAGCCTTTTATCACTTCACTCTTTACTTAGATCACACTGATTTAACAGTTGGTCCTTGTCCCAGCAAACTTTCAACAGCAATTTGACCAATTAATCGTAAACATTTTTCCTTTTTCCTTTTTTATAAAATTTTTCGACATTTGCGTTTTTAATGAAAAAGTGGAAAAAGATTGTTGAATTATAGTCCAAAATACTATTTTATAAATATTGAAGAAACCGAACACATCTAGCTCTGGTTAGTTCAGGTCAAGGTTGTATAGTAAGGTTAGATACTCTGGATACGTGCTCCAGAAAAATAAAAAAATCCTCCCCCCCCCCTCTCTCCAGCAACGTTGTCACTTCAAGTTCCGCCAACGATAAGTTACGTCTTGTGGTGATGTTGAGTGTCCAATGTTGTGAAGACGACATTTCTAGTACATTGGTGCGCATCCAGAGTATCTAACCATACTCTATACAACCTTGGTCCAGGGTGAGACGAATAATTGTCATTCCTGCGAATACTTGTAGAATCGTCAGCTTCTAGAACATTTAGTAGTTCTCCACTCATCTTAACATGAAAATACAATAATTCAACCAGATTTATAGTTTATTATTCTTATTAATAAATTTTGTAATTTTCTTTTTTAATGATTGTCAAATTTCATGTGACCCTCCATGAGTTGCATGTATGACTAACAACGGTACCATTTAAACTGTCGTCTTATCTTAAAATTTCGCTGTAAGATTAGATTATTTTCAATTATGGTTTCAAAGCTAATAGATTTGTGCTCCCAAACCACTGAAGGAATTTGACAGAATTCAATTCATTTCAAGACGACGATATCTTCCTAATTGTTACTTATAAAGAGGTTTAAAGGTTACCGTAGGGTGTATTGGATGGTAAACAATCTAGGAAAGAATGTTGACAGGAAAATAAGTCTAGTGTCTCTTTATATGTAACCGAATATGTAACCGAATATGTAACTGAATACGTAACCGAATATGTAACCGAATATGTAACCGAATATGTAACCGAATATGTAACCGAATATGTAACCGAATATGTAACCGAATATGTAACCGAATAAATTTCCTTTTCTCATATTGTGAGTAAAAAAAAACTAGTGGAGCTACACGAGTCCTTCTGTCTGGTTTACAGTGATTTACTGCATCCATGAATACAGATATTTTAGTTGCCCTGTTTTCAATTCATATCTTGTATCTTGATCATAATCTATATTCTTCAGATAAGCTTTAAGAGAAAACTAAAAAATTTATAATTTACCTCTTCATCTGAATCCATCAGAATTCTTCTACTTTCTTCTAGATCTATATTCTTCTCTATATTCTCCATCATCTACACATACATATTCTCCATTAATATTATTATATTCTTATGTATTTTCTCCATTATCTACATATACATATTCTCCATTAATATTCTTCTTCTCTATATTTTCCATTATCTACATATATATATTCTCCTTTAATATTCTTATATTCTTCTCTATATTTTCCATTATCTATAAATATACATTCTCCATTAATATTCTTATATTCTTCTCTATATTTTCCATTATCTACATATATATATTCTCCTTTAATATTCTTATATTCTTCTCTATATTTTCCATTATCTATATATATACATTCTCCATTAATATTCTTATATTCTTCTCCATATATTCCATTATTTGCATTTATATCTTCTCTATTAATATTCTTATATTCTTCTCTATATTCTCCATTATCTACATATATATATTCTCCATTAATATTCTTTTATTCTTCTCTATATTTTCCATTATATACAAACATATATTCTCCATTAATATTCTTCCCAACATGTTCCATTATATACAAATATATATTAACCATTATCATTTTTGTATTCTTCTCATATTTTCCATCGTATACAAACATTTTCCATTATTTAAAAAAATGTATTTCTTATTAAGTTTCTTCTAAAACTAGTCCAATTCCCTTAGTTTAACGGATACCTGGATACAATAAGTTATACAGTCCTATTTCCTTACTGTAAAGAAAACCTGGATACAATTAGTTCTATTACTCTACTGTAAAGTAAACCTGGATACAATTAGTTCTATTCCTCTACTGTAAAGTAACCCTGGCTACAATTAGTCATATTCCTCTACTGTAGAGAATACCTAGATACAATTAGTCCTATTCTTCTACTCTAGAGGATACCTGAATTAAATTAGCTCTATCCCTCTACTTTAGAGGATACCTGGATACAATTAGTCCTATTTCCCTACTGCAGATAAAACCTGGATACAATTAGTCTTATTTCTCTACTATAGAGAATACGAAGATTTAATTAGTAATATTTCTTTACTGTAAGGGATACCTGGATACATTTAATCCTATCTCTCTACTGTAAAGGATACCTGGATACAATTAGTCCTATTCCTCTACTGTAAAGGATACCTGGATACAATCAGTCCTTATACCTTCACTGCAGTATTAACCAAGTTTGCCTGGGATCCTGGTCACGACAAGTCTACAACTGAAAACATAACCATTATTGGGAGAATACAACCTAAAGGGATACTGTACTGTACAATTTTTACTACATTTTTGTTGAACAAATCAAAACATTTTTTTACATTTTTAAATTACATTTTTGTTTTACTAAGTAACTTCAATACAATCAATAAAGTTGGGAATCATAGTTTTTTAAAAAAAATTTATTTTTAGAATTAACTTTCAATAAATGCATTGCAACTATATATACAAAAAATATCTGCACTTGGACCTTTTCACCGACCGACAAGGAAGAGATACTCCTTTTATATGAGTCTTGTGGGTTTCCATGGTTTACATAACTTTTGGTAATTATATCTCCCTCCTAACCCCCCCCCCCCTTGTTATAACTGTGGGGGATTGTTTGCAAGTTTTAAGATATCGTGACTGTATAGATTGGTGTCCGAAGTATACGGGTTCAGAGTTATTATTCCGGGTTAGAGTTTCTTCTTGGGGTAAGTGTTCATACTCTAATTCTTACTGTGGGGTTAGAGTTCCTACTCCGGGGTTAGACTTTATACTCCGGGTTTAAAGTTTCTACTCCATGCTTATAGTTCTCTGGGGTTAGAATTTCTACTCTGGGATTAGAGTTTCTTCTTCGGGAGAAGTGTTCCTCCTCCGGGGTTGGAGTTCCCACTCCGGAGTTAGAGTTCCCGCTCCGGAGTTAGAGTTCCCACTCCGGAGTTAGAGTTCCTACTCCGGGATTAGAGTTCCTACTCCGGGATTAGAGCTTTTACTCCGGGATTAGAGTTCCTACTCCCGGGTTAGAGCTCCCTCCTGGGGTTAGAGTATCTACTTTGGGGTTTGAGGTCATAATCTGAGGATATAGTTCCTTCTCAGAGGATATATAGTTTCTACTCAACTACAAGGGTTAGAGTTCCTACTCAGCTGCAGGGGTTAGAGTTCCTACTCCGGGTTTACTTTTTAAATCCGGGGATAGAGTTGCTACAAGTCCAGGATTGCAGCTTATTATCCTCGAAATAATTATTATATTTAATGGTTAGAAGCAACGAATTACTCGTGTTATATTTACAATCGTATTTCTCATTTAAAATACATAAATTCAGCCTTATTAACATTCAACATATATCAAAAAATTTTTCGATAAAACATCATCTGCTATATCTTATAATTCCTTATTCCTTTAATCCCAAATTCAGTGTTTTACTTTTTTATTTATTTTTTTAAAAACCCTCTTTTTTATCTTTAGATCAAATTCCCCTTCTTTTTATATCATTTATCCCTACCCCCCTCTCCCCCCTAAAAATCAAATTAATTTTTCTATTCTTCGTTGCCAAATAATATCTTTTATCCCCCGCCAATCCTTTATTAGAGTATCTGTGTATACATACTAGGCGTCTACTAGACTATACCTCCAATTAAACCATAAGATAAGAATAATAGGTGGCAAAAAGATGGTTCAAATATCCGTGCAAAAACCGTTCTAGTACCCCTTCTAATTGCAAACGTCCATCAAGCTTTAAACGAAGAAGGGAATTGCAGATTTACAGATTTCTATCTTAAGATGAGATTAATAAATGTACTCTACTGGGTGGTCTGAATCTGAATCCAAATGCTTTAAATCTGTTATTCATTTAAACTTCTTTCTAATTATAAAAGGTGTCTCTGAAAAAAGTGTTTTTATTTTAGTAAACAGTGAGTTTAGTTCGCACAATGACTATAAAAGGGGGGGGGGTCGTCCAAGAAACATTTTGATCTTAAGTGCCATTTTAACCTTCAAGGGTTTATATTTATATATATATATATTTATATTTATATATATATATAGCTATATGTTGTTAACTTTAATATGCACTAAAATGTAATCATGAATCTAAAATATAAATATTTGTTGTTTGTTTTGAAAAATCTGTGGAAAAGAGACCGATTTCTTTTGGTCTGTCAGTTTTATTGTGTGTCCGATCATAACTTATGATTGACTGATTTGTCTCAAACTTTGATTGGAACTTGGTAGGATCAAGGGAATATTCTTAGATTGGTGAAAAGAATTGCACACTGCTCAGAGCTGAAAACTTTAGAATGGTGGATATCGAGATTAACGCTCGATCATCTCTTTTTCTCAATATCGAGACTAACCTAATCTTGTACTGGTATCCTGAAAAGTGTACAAAATTCAACCAATCAGAGTCGCGTATATGAAGCCGATAAATTTGAAATTTTGCGCGCCATTTAAGATTTATATACAGAAATGGGAGGAACTCTCTAATTTAAAAAACCGGTTTTTGATTTTTCTCTACTATATCCAAGAAAGAACGGTTTAAGAAGAAAATCAAAAGTGTGTTCGTTGGATTCTCAGATTAAGTAATTGAGATTAAGGATATCTCATTCTAAAGTTTTCAGCTCAGATCTCCTAACAAAGCTGTTATGTATGTATATAACTACTTCTTTTCTGTTGAACTGTTGTTTATTAAATGTCTTACCGTTAATATCAATATCCATAGCAATACATTACATGATATATACAGAGATCATTTTTAATATTAAATATTTTTCAGATTAAATCGACAGTCATTAAGATCCGTTCCTTTCCACTTTACTGTTTTTCCTATACAAAAGATTCAACTCCTTAAAATAAGATATAATTGAGAAAATTTTTTTTGAGTTTTAATATTTTTGAAACACTCTTAAAACCATAGATAAATAAATAAACATAGATAGCTTATGTACGCAAAATCACCAATAATTGTACAGTCCGCGAACTCATACTTCTAGGGGTCAAAGTGTACTTCAATGATAAGCGGGGTGGTTTGGTGTTTTAATGGATTTCATAATAGAGTGTAAAATAACTCCGGGAATGGAACTATTTTAACAAAAATATTTCACTGAGCAATATATCATATTGACGAGAACTGAAGAAGGACATGAGAAGGACTAAACTAACTTAAATTTTCTCTCTACAGAACTCACGTACACCACAAGTACTCAATGACATAAGAACAGCCAATGTTCACAACCTATCTAGTTAATCTATATAATAGGAATATCTTTAAAACATCTCTGTATATTTATATCTTTTAAGATGAAAAATGTCTTCTTATGCGCAATCTCTCTTTATCTATGCTTAAAACAAGTCCTTCCTAAGACCCCAACCCTAATAAACTTTCTCCCATTGTAATCAAGATCCCTTCTCCTTCCACGATCCTATCAGGTTCAAAGTAATCAAATAAATTCAAACTTTTTCACTTAAACCAATTTTATGTAATTCACTTCCCATTGTCTTTATAACCCTGAGTCAAGATTCTATTCAGTTTTCATCCTAAAATATATTTATATAAACTTATAACCTATCCTTGCAGAAACCAGTTAAGCTAGAGCTCTCAGAGCTCACACGTGGCTTACAAGAACGGTCAAAGAATTTTAGAAATGAGATGAGCTACATTAAAGGGACTGTGAGTGTTATTTCAAGTGACCGTTCATGCAAAGATACCACTGCCCGATTCACAACTGTACCCTTAAAAGTTCTGTCTGATCAAGTATACATTATATATATCAATGTTTATAATTTTAAAAACTGATTATTTTCAGTTGTGGCTTCTTTATACAAGTGACTTGTGCATATCTACTGTAGAAAGACATATCTGAATTGTCTGATTTAAACACTTTTAAATCTAGAAAAACGACAATATCTTCCACATCTTTGATCAGATAAAAGTTCCAAGGGTACTGTCGTGAATCGGGCATTACCATCTTTGCATGGAGGGTCATTTAAAACTACGATTACAGTCCCTTTAAATGAATAAAATGTATAAATTTGTCTCATGATTTAAAAACCATTTTGTAAAGAATTAAGGAAATATTGATTGAAATCTGATGTTTTTAAGAACCAATGGAATTCATGTCTAATTTACAAGGCAGTTTTCTTTAAAACTTTCCTAAATAAATTTGTATTTACTAAAATAAGTATTGTGAAAAAAAGATTGTTGACAAGAAAATAGAAAAAAGTATAAATGAAAATATTTGTCTATAAATGACCACAAGAAATAATTTGAAAAATGAATATAAAGACATAAATGAATAGCTCTCAATCCAAGATAAAGATCGTATTCTATTGCTGTAAGAATGGTATTGAGTTTGGGCCGCCTGAACTCAAGGGATAAACAGGAGTGGTAGGTATGTAGGTAGGTAGGTATGTAGGTAGGTAGGTAGGTATGTAGGTAGGTAGGTAGGTATGTAGGTAGGTAGGTATGTAGGTAGGAAGAAACTAGGTAGGCAGGTTGGTTGTAGGAAGATAGGTAGGTAGAAAGGTAGGTGAGTAGGTAGGTAGGTAGGTAGGTAGGTTAGTATTTAGGTAAGTAGGTAGGTAGGTAGGTAGGTACGTAGGTGGATAGGTAGCGTAGGTAGGTCGGTAGGCAGGTTGGTAGGTAGGTAGGTAGGTAGATAGGTCGGTAGGTAGATCGGTAGGTAGGTCGGTAAGTAGGTCGGTAGGTAGGTCGGTAGGTAGGTCGGTAGGTAGGTCGTTAGGAATGCAGGTAGTAGGAAGATGGGTAAGTAGATAGGTAGGTAGGTAGGTAGTAGGTAGGTAGTAGGATCGGTAGGTAGGTCGGTAGGTAGGTCGGTAGGTAGGTCGGTAGGTAGGTCGGTAGGTAGGTAGGTAGGTAGGAATGCAGGTAGTAGGAAGATGGGTAAGTAGATAGGTAGGTAGGTAGGTAGTAGGTAGGTAGTAGGAAGATAGGTAGGTAGGTAGGTAGGTAGGTAGGTAGGTTAGGTAGGTAGGTAGGTAGGTAGGTAGGTAGGAATAAAGGTAGTGGAAAGATGGGTAAGTAGATAGGTAGGTAGGTACTAGATAGGTAGGTAGGTGGTAGGAAGATAGGTAGGTAGGTAGGTAGATAGGTTGGTAGATAAGTAGGTAGGTAGGTAGATAAGTAGGTAGGTAGGTAGGTAGGTAGGTAGGTAGGTAAGTAGGTAGGTAGGTAGGTAGGTTGGTAGGTAGGTAGGTAGATGAATATTAGATAAGTAGCTCACTGGATGAACTAGAATAAGGTCTAGTCTATATGTCTGAAACCTGTGATAAATGGTTTATATTTTAAATCTCATAATCTAAAGTGTCAAAACTGCACTCCTTAAATATATATAATTTATCATATTTTAAATTTGTATACTAAATAATATGATACCAGTGCACAAACATATTTTGGTAAATTTCCAAACTATTCAAATTCTTTAAAAACAAGAAAATATCGAACTTTTTTGCTTAAAGAACACTTTTAAATCTGTTGAAAAGTTCCCTGTTAATGTTCCTTTAACAAGGTACGTTTTTTGCCAATTTGCTTTGACTTCAGTGTAGGATATTTCAAGTTAGGTAATCATGTATGCAATTTAAGTATGTAGGATCTGAAATGCAATTGTTCACTCCCTTGTTACGCACACCCGACATAAAGAACCAATTTTTCATTTTTTTTCTGATATAAAAAAGGATTCCATTTTTTATAAAATTAAAAATATTTGCATCGAAACAAAACCGATCTTTGAAACCAAGGAGAAAAAAATGTATTTCATAAGACCAGTTTATATTTTACAACAATCAAGAAATTGATAAAATCTCAAATCTAAAGGTTTTGTTAAAAAAAACATTAAAGAAACTAAGAGCAAAAACTAAGACAGGCAATAAAAAAGAACAGTGAATAAACGGAGATTTTATAGGAGCGGAGGATTGTGGAGTTGTTCTTATTTGTCTCTATCTGAACAAATCTGAATGGATTGTACTTCCGTGAAAATGTTCAATAGGACTAGAAAATGTGGACTATGACTGGAAAAAGTGGACTAGGACTAGAAAAGGTGGACTAGGACTGGAAAAGGTGGACTAGGACTAGAAAATGTGGACTAGGACTGGAAAAGGTGGACTAGGACTAGAAAAGGTGGACTTGGACAAGAAAACGTGGATTAGGACTAGAAAAGGTGGACTAGGACTAGAAAACGTTGGACTTGGTCTGGAATAGGTGAACTAGGACTAGAAAACGTGGACTGAGGCCAGAAAACGTGGAATAGGAGTAGAAAACCGGGATTAGAACCAGAAAAGGTGGACTAGGACTGAAAACGATGGACTAGGACTGGAAAAGGTAGACTAGGACTCGAAAAGGTGGACTAGGACTGAAAACGGTGGATTAGGACTGGAAAAGGTGGACTTGGTCTAGAATAGGTGGACTAGGACTAGAAAAGGTGGACTAGGCCTAGAAAAGGTGGAAAAGGGGCGGAAAAAGTTAACTATAGGACTGGAAAGATGGACTATAGGACTGGAAAAGGTGAACAAGGACTGGAAAAGGTGGACTAGGACTGGAAAAGGTATATTAAGACTAGATAAAGATTAAATGACTGAAATTGCAAATCTAGTTTGAGCCCTCTTGCCGGCACCTTTCAGCCATTATTTCTGGAATGCAAAAAGTTTTGCAATTTTTTCTTTTTTGCTAAAATACTTTGCAAGGGAAAGGAAACCTGGCAAATATTCAGAGTACAGGGTAGAGGTTTAGATTAACACTTTATATACTTTCCTTGTTTCTTAGCACACTAATAATCAATGAATGGAATAATGAGGACGCACAGTGCGGTGGTTTGTTGAGGACTTGCATGAACCTGAAATTCGAAGGTTACGAAGCGTCTCGAATTCACAATAAGAAAGTGATTGATCGTAAATTAATCTTCATGAATTTTTTCTCCAGAAATTTAATTATTTAAATTTTCCTTTAGAAATGCATAAAACTGAATACTTAGCAGAAGATAGCTTAATGAATTTAACTTAAAAATTTTGAATACCGGAGGGCATGAGTAGATAAATATTAATAAACTGCTTTTGTAAAAACTAAATTTTTCAATTTTTTTCTTCAGAAAAATAGTAAAATTTTTGGAACAATCCTTTTACTTTCCATGAAAATTGTTTGAGAGAAACAACATGAAAATAGTTAATTTCTATAATTATTTCATGAGTATGTAAAAGACGTTTTGTTTGAATTGTGAATTAATTTATGAATTAAATTATGAATTATTCTGCACCTAGCATTTTATAATGATTTATTGTTCAAGACTTAGCTGCACTTTAAATACCTATAGAAGCCGTGTAATGGTTAAAACATAAAGAATAATGATCTGTAAAATATGATTTTTATAAATTATCTTTTATGCAGACATGTTAAACCAGTGCACTTTAATCTAGGCCTCAAATAGGCGCCTTCTTGGCGCCAGGGGTTTCTAGTCGTACCAGCCTGGCTTTGGTTCAGTTTGTACCGGCCCGGTTTTAGAGAAGTTTGTACCGACCCGACTTTCTGAATAATTTGTACGGGCACGTGCCAAACTTTAAAAATCCGATTATTCATTCTTAAATACTTTTTATTCTAAATATTTTACTCTGCCTATCAATTCAAAATTATAAAGGACCGAAAAGGATACATATTTCAAAGTTTATTTTGTTTTTGTTAAAAGTACGATTTTTAAATTGTAGAAATCAGTAATTCAAAAAAATCCATTATTACATTTGTAACTGGTTGAATTCTGCATATTTTCTCATGTAAATGATCATTTCGATATCAATTTACTGAATATTCATGTCAACTCACAACGGTACCCTTTTATTTTTATCTGGGCCAAAAATAATTAAATTATCCTTATTTTTCTATCTGAAAATTGATAATCTTCAACTGCAGTTTTGTATAAAGTGACTTGAAGATTTATGCAGCGACAAAAGAAAGGAAATTGAGAGAACTTATATCTTTTATAAACAGAAAAGAGTTAAAGGAGTGAATCGGGGTCACTTGAAATTTGGTCAATTATAGTTCTTTTAATTTGATGAAGAATGTAAAGACAGATAAATTAAATAAAATATATCTAATGGATAATGATACTGGAGACAAGAGTACATTATCCAGTGCAATATCCATTATTAAAGGGAAAGTTCAAGAATATGAAAATAGGCCGTTTCATCTCCAAAGGAATTGAGTCTTTGCAACTAACTGGGGTTTTTTAATCCCTATATATCTTTGTACCCCAATCTTGTAGACCTTAGATATCTTAAACTATGAATTCTGTTAGATCAAATACTCCAAGCTTGAAATATCAAAGGTTTGCAACATTAGGCTGCAAAGATAAAAGGGTAGGAAATTTGAGTTTTTGGCAAACACTCAATTCCTTTGATTTAGTTTAAGGTATCCAGCAACCAGCCACTGGATTTAGTTTAAGGTATCCAGCAACCAGCCACTGGATTTAGTTTAAGGTATCCAACAACCAGTCACTGGATTTAGTTTAAGGTATCCAGCAACAAGCCACCGGATTTAGTTTAAGGTATCCAGCAACCAGTCACTGGATTTAGTTTAAGGTATCCAGCAACCAGCCACTGGATTTAGTTTAAGGTATCCAGCAACAAGCCACCGGATTTAGTTTAAGGTATCCAGCAACCAGCCACTGGATTTAGTTTAAGGTATCCAACAACCAGTCACTGGATTTAAAAATGGCTAAATGTAACAGAGAAAATTACTTTAAACTGAATAAAGACGATCACACGGGCATTCTATATTATTCCTTCGACTAAAAAAAATACAGAATTTCTTTTTGATTTGTTCTTTCTCATATTTTGTGCACTATCCCTTTAAGTTTGAAGATTAAAACTCTAAAATCCTTCGATTTATGCGTTCTCGGAAATAATTTCAACATGGTTTGATTTAAGAAAATATTTGAAATAAATTCTGGGCAGGCTTCCTGTTCAATCAATTCTCCAATCAAATCTAAATTTCAGAACATATGCTACAAAATGCATAAGTTTTTATCTGCTCGGATGAAATATTTTTTAAAAATTTACAATTCGACATAAAATGAATATATATCTTATTTTGTTTTCTTGATTTTATGAAACAGCATCAGATCAGAGATTGGAACTTTTGTGTAGAGTTTCGTTAATCTTAATCTTAATAATTTTAAATTTGAAGATTAATGCTTGATCCCTTAACTAAAGTTATCCCTGCTGGGTAAGACCACCAATTAAATTAAGATGGAGATCAATGTTTGATCTCTTAACTAAAGTTATCCCTGCTGGGTAAGACCACCAATTAAATTAAGATGAAGATCAATGTTTGATCTCTTAACTAAAGTTATCCCTGCTGGGTAAGACCACCAATTAAATTAAGATGGAGATCAATGTTTGATCTCTTAACTAAAGTTATCCCTGCTGGGTAAGACCACCAATTAAATTAAGATGGAGATCAATGCTTGATCACTAAATTCACAACACAAAATTTTTTTTTCAGATTTGATATGATAGATATAATTTTATCGAGATGTTCTTAATCTGAAAAAAATACTAATTGGTTTGGACCAAAATTTGTCAGTTCGGTTACAGATAAGGCTTGAGTGTGATCTGAAGTTTTTGTGTTATGGTCGCAATAGTTAAACTATAAAAGATCGGCAATAAAATAGTTAAATGTGAGTTCTGTCATTGTAAAAATAGAGACGGTTATCTATCCTCCCCCCCCCTTGCCACCTCCTTTTAAACAAATTATATCTACAGCATACTTCTTCTTCTCATTTTTTCTAACTTTATCCAAAAATTTTGAAAAAAGTTCAAACATTAATAGTTAATATGATTGCACAAAACGGAGTGCACTGCAGTTTTTTACTTTCAGATTTAAGTTTTAAAAAATGATCAAAATTAAATAAAAAAGTAAAAAATTGGTAACTTGCTTTTAAAATGTTAAATCAGAAAAGGTAAAAAGTCAAGTCAAGACCCGGGTTTTGGATGACCTTGAGTTTAGTAAAAACCAACCAGTTTGGGTTTTTCTCTCTTTAAGGCTCGAGTCTTCAGCAGCTGATGATCGTAAAATTCGTAAAATTTTTGTACATTTAAAATCTCGGGAATTATTTGCGGTGTCAAATTTCATTAAATAAATAAAATAAACATATTATGAAAATAATGTATCTTCATTAAGTTTGAATTTTCGAAATTTACATCTCCTTGTCACAGCTGATCTGACGGCATTCTATCTGCTACAGAAAAAAAGCTTGTTAAACAGTCTCTCATTGGTCGAATCAGAACCAATCCTGACTTGGATTCTATCTAAGCCCAAGTTTGGGTTTTACTCAGGTTTAAGCTTTTAAAATCTCATCTCCATAGATACGGCTTGTTCAACGTCTTCTTTCGTAAATCAGCATTCTCGATGCTTCTTAGATTTCCTAACCTTCTTTTTGGTGATTGTATTTAATCATGTTAAAGCATGTTTCAAATTGCACCGCAGCTATTCATAACTAGGGGGGAGGAAGGAGGTAAGGGGAAAGGGACAAAACAAGGAATATGGAAAGGGGGTGGGGCAGAGGAGGGGGGAAGGAGTGACAAGAAAATTGTTAATTATTTTTATCAAAATCTCTGCTTAAATCTCACGACAGACAGTTTTGTCCTCAATTGGTTCCATCTGCAATATTTTCACCATTATCAGTCAATTTGGACAATTTATCTTTCAAACAACTTAAAAGTATTTTGATTGCTGAATTATTCATTTCTGATAAATATCTTCAACAACTAAATTATTCAATCAAAAAACTTTCAGTTGCACAGGTTTGTTTAGCTTTTAGCGCTTTTAAAGCACATTTAAAATAGAGATATTATCTTTAATGCTTAATTTTTTTTAAATCTTAGATGCCTGATGCACTAATAAACAACAATCGACCAAAACCATTATATAATATCGTCCCATGCCTTATAAATCAAACCAACGCATTTTGTCTAATACATAAAAACCTTTATTATGACAGTACATTTTTTAAGTGTTAATTCCATAGAAAAATAAAATATATATTCTATTCTCTATGGTTAATTCTCAAAATGAGGAAGCGCTTTATTAGAGTAAGGTTTCTGAGTACTGCCTTGTTTAGATACACCAAATCCGCAAGCCAAGTAGTGTCAAAATTGAAAATAATCAAATTTTAACAAGAAAAATAAGAATAACTCATTCGTCCTTGATCAGACCAAAGTGTCAAGGGTTGTGAATCGGACATGTCACTCTTTAACGGGAAGGTCACTTATAATTACGTGTATACAGTCTCTTTATAAAAGTTCAGATAATTAATATAAATAAAAAATTAAAATAGAGGAATAGACAAAAAGGCTGTTTTTATCTAGAGCGTGAAACTTGTGTATTCTAAATCCGGCTAAACCTTGAACTCCTTGGCTTAGCCTGATCATTGATAACAAGAAAACTGTAGAAAAGGAAGACGACATTTAGACTTTAATTTGATCTTAAATAGTTCAATATAATAAGTTTACAAGACCCATTTTGCATAAGTACTGATAATAGACCTATCCGGTAAATCTTTTTCCTTTGAAACTACATTAAAAACCCTTATAGATTGCTTTAATGTCGTCCTACAATTGCACAGTTCTCTGGTTCTCACTGTAACAATTACAAAAGTTTCACCCTTAGTCCACAATAAAATGGGAAATGTGAAATGTGCTTTTATGGAAACTATTTTTAAATCTGCGAACATTCCCATTATTTAAACACATTTGTAAGTTTTGCGAATTTTTAAAAAGATTCTAAACAATGGACTCGTTAACCCCTAGCAACAGTTATATATTTACATTCATAAATTATTATTTTATTAAACTCTAGAGATAGAAAACAAAACATGTGTTTGAAATAATTAACATTTTGATGTTTTATTTTAATATTTTTATATTTAGAGTCAAAAAGGACACTTTTACATGTTCTCCGGAGACCAAAATAAATCTAATCGATCCGATCAGAGACAGATTGCAGTATTGTTTTGACAAATAAATTGACCAAATTCCATGTGTAAAATTCCTGGATTAAGGAAACTATCGCCAAAAAAACCCAATTATTTTCTCCGCCCCATTGAAAAATATCGAAAGCCACCACCTTCGGATCCGATATAAACCTTAAATATCTCATCGAAATTTCCAAAATATGAAAACATCTATTGAACTGTATCATTTGTTTTATAAACATTTTACGAATAGGTAAATATGATGAATGATAATTTAATGAATGTGTTCTCCGATGAAAATAATATTTTGTTGAAAAAGTTCTCTGTCTCCTTGTATATCCTAGGATAAATGCATCTGAATGCAGTTGAATGAGGTTATCAAGAAACATAAATACCATGGAGTTTAATTATCCCGTAACTTTACTTTAACAAGACACTGTGCTACTGCTACATACCAACATATAAATACAAACTGCAAGGTTTAAAACCAATCACCAAGCTTGGTCCAGCTTATGGGATTGTTCTGTAGACCTGGTTGTAAGGATTTCAAAACTTTGGGGAGATTGACTTAAAGGGACTGTAGAGGTAATTTCAGGTGATTCTTTATTTGCAGAGTAGCATGTCCGATTTACATGGTACTCTTAAATCCTTTATTTAATATAAATTGACTGAGATGTTGGTATTTAATGGATAAAAAATGGATTATTTCTAGTTGTGGTTTCTATTGTGGTGTGGTGGATTTACACTCCAGAGAAAAAGAAAGAAATTTTCAGAATTAAACACTTTTTAAGATAGAACCATATACATTGTTCTCATTGTTAGAGCTGTAAAGGGTACAATTGTGAATCAAACATGCCAATCTATAAATGCAGTGTCACAGTCCCTTTAAGTTTAGTTTGAGAAAGGTTCAGTAGCTCCTTGATTGATTGATTGCCGCATCAAAACCTCACTTTTTTTGGTTCAAAATGTTATGAATTCCCTTTTCTCTTTTTACATCAAACAACTGAGATTGTTTAGTCAGACGAGTTCTGGAAAATATAAATTAATCAAGTTCTTGCAATTCTTCAGATTATCCAACACTGAAGAGCGTTTTAATCAACGAGGTTATAGTGCATAGAGTGACAATGTACACTAATAGTTCACTAATGTAAAGGCCGGGAACTACACCAAGAGCATATACTGTATATTTGATTATTATACTGTGGATTACATCATAATCTCCTTCTACCATTTATTAGTAAACAGTTATTAGTGTAAAGTCCAGATATCTAGGCTTGCAGGTAGACAACTATTAATCCTCCAAGCTGGATTTTACGAGAGAGTATCCTTGAATGAAACTTCCGAGTTTCCTTTTGATACAATTGTGTAGATATTAATGTAAGAATTAGAAAATGATAAATTAATCATATAAAATAATATTTAGAACTAAAAATTCTGTATCTAAAAAATTGACTAAATCCATTTACGAAACCCGGATTCTGACACCGGGTTTCATGACGATAACCAATGTTAAATGTTAAATTAAATTTCCAACCAGTTATCCAACCAAATATCCAACCTAGTATCCAACCAGGTATCCAACCAGGTATCCAAAAGTTATCCAACCAGTTATCCAACCAAATATCCAACCTAGTATCCAACCAGGTATCCAACCAGGTATCCAACAGGTTTCCAACCAGGTATCCAAAAATTATCCAACAAGGTATCTAACAAGTATCCAACCAAGTATCTAACCAGGTATCCAAACAGGTATCCAACAAGGTATCCAACAGGTATCCAACCAAGTATCCAACCAATTATCAAACCAGTTATCAAACCAGATATCCAACCATTTATCACACCAGAGCTGAAAACTTTAGAATGGTGGATTTCGAGATTAATACTTGATCTCCTCTTTTCCTTAATCTCCAGATTAAATAATGCTTGTTCTCCTCTTCTTATTAATCTCCAGATTAATTAACCGATCGGGATTAAGGATATCCCATTCTAAAGTTTTCAGCTCAGGTATCCAACCTGAGCTGAAAACTTTAGAATGAAATATCCAGATATCCCGTCGAATAATTAATCTGGAGTTTAAATTCATGTGGAGAACAAGCAATATTTAATCTGGATATTAAGAAATAATGTCTTTCTGTGGATATCCAACACAAAAGTTTTCAGCTCAGTTATCCAACCAGGTATCCAACCAGTTATCACACCAGGTATCAAACCAGTTATCACACCAAGTATCCAACCCGTTATCACACCAGGTTTCCAACCAGGTATCCAACCAGGTATCCAACCGGTTATCACACCAGGTATCCAACCAGTTATCACACCAGGTATCCAACCAGTTATCCAACCAGTTATCACAACAGGTATTCAACCAGTTATTCAACCAGTTATCCAACCAGGTATCCAACCAGTTATCCAACTAGTTATCCAACTTGTTATCCAAACAGTTATCACACCAGGTATCCAACCAGTTATCCAACTAGTTATCCAACCAGTTATCCAACCAGGTATCCAACCAGTTATCACACCAGAGCTGGGAACTTTAGAATGGGATATCCTTCATCCCGATCGGTTAATTAATCTGGAGATTAAAAACAAGAGGAGAACAAGCGTTATTCAATCTCGAGATTAAGAAAAAGAGTGGGTCAAGCAATAATCCCGATATCCACCATTCAAAAGTTCCCAGCTCAGGTTTCCAACCAGTTATCTAACCAGGTATCCAACAGGTATCCAACCAGGTTTCCAACAAGGTATCCAACCAGGTATCCAGGTATCCAGGTATCTAAACAAGCAAGGTAATAAAAAAGTCCTGTCTCCAAGAGAAGGGATGAGAGAGTATGAAACTAAGTATGAAAAGGATTGCATGAAACCTGTTGAAGTTTACTGATATATAAATGTAACCATAAAACTGTATCTAGATACTGTGCATAGAGTGAGCTTGCACGGATCTAAAAGCTGCAATAAATCCTCATTGCGCACATTAAAAGACGAATCATTTCTTGTTAGATTTCATCCTTTGTGGTGGACTATCATAAATCTTGATATTATCCCACCAAACATCTAGTCTCAATACACATAAACCCTTCATGCAATAAAGTCTGCAAACAAACATAAACCGGAACTAGAGATCTAAACAAACATAAACCGGAACTAGAGATCTAAATAAACATAAACCGGAACTAGAGATCTAAATAAACATAAACCGGAACTAGAGATCTAAACAAACAATAACCGGAACTAGAGATCTAAACAAACATAAACCGGAACTAGAGATCTAAATAAACAACTTAAATAAATCCAAAGAATTTGAATTACAGAAACCAAAAAGAAAAAATTCTTCTCGAGACAAGAAAAATCCCAAAAGTTAAGATATTAGAAATGACAAAAATCAACAAACAGGCATGAAAACGAGATCAAATAAAATATAAATAATGTTGTTTTTCTGTATATTTGTTTGGCCGATCATAGCTCAGGAACACCTGGACCGATTTTCCTCAAATTTTAATTGAGGAACTCGAGACACCAACGGAAATGTTCTTAGCTTGGTTTTGAAGTTCTAAGTTTAGTTGGTTTACTTTAATACCGAAAATTTAGTTTCCCGGTAAAATCGTTCAAGTGGGAGTAAACGGCGAGAGTGACTTTTAGTAACCTGGGCAGCGCTAGGTTCCCAAACTAGTATTTATATATTATACCCACCTTGGAATGTCAAAATTTCAACTAAGAAAGACGTTTTCTGCATGAAACGAAACAAGTTTCCTATCCTGGTGTAATCTTGTATTTTTCTAACTTTTGTCAAAAAATTCTAGAATATATCGTGATCCTGTCAATATCATCCAACAGGATTATCTAACTTCATTATTTATTCTAATTGAGCAATATTTTTAGCTGTCCATCTAAATTCTTTCATGGAAATCTTTCATTTTTTATAAAGTTCGTTATTATATTTTTCAATATCAATTCTATAAACTTTGGTTAAATTATCGAAAAATTTTTTTTTATATGACGTAAAAAAGAGGTTAGTAAAATTTTTCCTAAAAAAACCTCTAACCCTTCTATGCTCCCCACTAATCCAAAAGAGGATAAAAACATGGCTGCTGCACGTGCCAAAAATATTATTCTTCTCTATGACTTGCAAAAATGGAAATCATTCTCAAAACTACGATGGCCTAGGACTAGTTACCCAAGCACGTATATATTAAGATGTTTTGATATTTGCACAAAATGTTGAAACTTGAAAGTTAAGTATTCATAACAATTTCTTTTATTTCATCTCAGACATCATTTATATGTAGATAGGACTGTTTACTCTAAATATTTTCTACTCAGACATAACATGTTTTCTTCTCACACTTCCCTTCTGTATATAGTACATATACATCTTTATACTTCCCTTCTGTATATAGTACATATACATCTTTATACTTCCCGACTGTATATAGTACATATACATCTTTATACTTCCCTTCTGTATACAGTACATATACATCTTTACACTTCCCTTCTGTATATAGTGTATATTCCTCTTTATACTTCCCTTCTGTATATAGTACAAATACATCTTTACACTTCCCTTCTGTATATAGTACATACACATCTTTATACTTTCCTTCTGTATATAGTACATATACATCTTTACACTTCCCTTCTGTATATAGTACATATAAATCTTTATACTTCCCTTCTGTATATAGTACATATACATCTTTATACTTCTCTTCTGTATATAGTACATATACATCTTTATACTTTCTTTTGTATATAGTACATATACATCTTTATACTTCCCTTCTGTATATAGTACATATTCCTCTTTATACTTCCCTTCTGTATATAGTACATATACATCTTTGTACTTCCCTTCTGTATATAGTACATACACATCTTTATACTTCCTTTTGTATATAGTACATATACATCTTTATACTTCCCTTCTGTATATAGGTATACATCTTTATACTTCCCTTCTGTATATAGTGTATGTTCCTCTTTACACTCCCCTTCTGATATCGTGCACATATACTGTGTATATACTGTGTATATACTCCTACCTATACTTCTCCTTTGTATATACTCCTACTTATACTTCTCCTCTGGATGTACTACCTACCTATACTTCTCCTCTGTATAAACTCCTACCTATACTTCTTCTCTGTATCTACTCCCTACCTATACTTCTTCTCTGTATATACTCCCTACCTATACTTCTCCTCTGTATATACTCCCTACCTATACTTCTCCTCTGTATATACTCCCTACCTATACTTCTCCTCTGTATATACTCCTTACCTATACTTCTCCTCTGTATTTACACCTACCTATACGTCTCCTCTGTATCTACTCCTACCTATACTTCTCCTCTGTATCTACTCCTACCTATACTTCTCCTCTGTATCTATTCCTACCTATACTTCTCCTAGATATCTCTCCTGTCATGAAAATCTAAATAATGAAGATATTTGTGTTGAAGACAGGTGTATTCTAGAATAATGTTTGTTTCCCTTCCTTTTTATTATTCTTAATAGATTCTAAACTGTCTAAAAATGGCAGAGTTAAATATTACTTGAATTTGTTTTTTCTTGAAAGTTTAGTTTAGACTGGCGGGTTCCCTAATGGGAATTAAGGGACCTATAAGCAAGGTCTGACTGAGGGGCCCACGTCCGCAGGTAGAATTATTTAGATTAAGCGATTTTTCAGATGTTTTGGCAAATTGATAGATTATCAATTAGTTTATCTATACTTTTCTTCATTTCATTTAGTCCATTCATTATTTTCATTCTTCCATTCATTCTTTTCATTCTTCCATCCTTTCTTTTTTATTCCGTTCATTCTTTTCATTCTTCCATTCATTTTTTTCATTATTCCATTCATTCTTTTCATTTTTCCATTCATTCTTTTTATTCTTCCATTAATTCTTTTCATTCTTTCATTAATTCTTTTCATTCTTTCATTCATTCTTTTTCATTCTTCCATTAATTCTTTTCATTCTTCTATTAATTCTTTTTCATTCCATCCTTTATTTTCAATTCATAGTTTCCATTTATTCTATTAATTTCTTTCGTTCTGGTCATTCCGTCATACCCATAATTTTCGTTCCATTCATTTCATTAATTCAATTAATTTAATTAATTTAATTAATCTAACTCCTACTATTCATTCCATCCAGTTCATTCATTCAATCCATGAGATTCATTCATATTGCAATTCATAGCCCTCACATGATTTATTTAGTGTAGATATCTATTCGTTGTAACCATTCCATAGATCATTCATTCCATACATTCCTGACAATCTCTGTTTTACATTCAATTCTATTTTCTTTCACTTCATTTATTGTTAAGATTGCGTGTAAACTATAAGTTTATTACAAGCATGATGTTGTGATGCGCGAGGGTTATAATATGAATGCTGAACACCGCGCGGGAAATTATGATGTTAGCGCAAAATCTGAAGAAGATTGAACAAAAATAAGTAAACATAATAGAAGAAGGAGAAAAAGTGGTATTGAAAACATAATAGAAGAAGGAGAAAAAGTGGTAATGAAAACATAATAGAAGAAGTAGAAAAAGTGGTATTGAAAACATAATAGAAGAAGGAGGAAAGATTGAATAAGGGGGTGAAGGAAAAGGGGGATAGAAAAGTTTGAATGAAGGAAGGGGGGGGGTAAAAGAAAGTAGGATTACAGGCAAGCAGTGAGATTTTAGAAGAAGTCTACTATTTTCAGCATGCAAGATAGATAGATAGATAGATAGGTAGATAGATAGATAGAAGTCGTTCTAATAGAGGGATTAGTAAATTATTTTTTAAGTGCTCTAAACCTAAAGCCCCGAACTCATGGAGTTTTGTAGGGATGAAGCTCATGCAGCCCTGTAGTCATAAAACTCAAGTAATTCTGTAGTCCTGAATCCCACGTGGTCCTTAAAGTCGAGTAGTCCTATAGTTTTTGAGTCTCAAGCTTATGTGTTTTAAAGCTCCTGTATTCCTGTAGTGATGATGCTCACTTAGTTCTGTAGTCCTCAAGCTACTATGTTCTACGTCATCGTCATTAAGCTTATGAAGTCATGTGTTATTAAATATCATATAGTACTATAGTCCTGAATCCCAAGTAATTCTACAGTCCTTTAGTCTTGAATCCCATTAAGTTCTTTAGTTCTGTTGGCTTGAATCCCATGAAGTTCTATAGTCCTGTAGTCTTGAATCCCATGAAGTTATATAGTCCTGTAGTCTTGAATCCCATGAAGTTCTATAGTTCTGTAGTCTTGAATCCCATGAAGTTCTATAGTCCCTTAGTCTTGAACCCCATGAAGTTCTATAGTCCTATAGTCATGAACCCCATGAAGTTCTATGAACCTGATTTAAAGGTATAAAAGTATAAAAGATATAAAATGTGAAGTTAACGTCTGACGAGTCTGACCTATCCTGACCTCTATACTCTACTCTAGGTTAACTATATCAGATACCAGATTCAGAATATAGAAACTTTGTTTTCAGAACGTTTATCCTTGTGTAGTCTTTAGATCCAGTTCTACTCTTCTTTTCTTTTAACCCATTCCTCCTTACTTCCTTCCTCTCTATCTCCTTCCGCCCTATCTATATATATACTTGTTGAGTTGAAAAAGGGGAGTGATCTCGAAATGTGCGGTGAGAACTACTGTAGTTAATTTTCCCAGGCAATAACAAGAGGGGTATATGTTTCTGAACCCAATGGTCCCGATCAACTAGAGTTCTCCGACTGTAAACTATAAACTGTAAACTGCTTAACTGTAAACTGTAAACTGCAAAGTGTAAACTGCAAACTGTAAACTGCAAACTGTAAACCGCAAACTATAAACTGTAAACTATAAACTGATCACTGATTGTCCTTCTTATCCACTGTTAGACCCATAAGGCGATAATAAATGGATTCCATTTATTTCGATCAAGAAAATACATTTAATTAACAATGGTTTACTAGGTACTAATATAATGTTTTATTATAATGAAAATATTCTTACTAATTCTGAGTGTTTAAGGATAATCCGGTTATTAAACAATGCTAAAACAACGTTTTATCTTCTGAAATAGAATGACAATTGGTTGCAAAGATATGAAAATCCGTAGTTTTAAGGGTTTTAAACTAAATTTGAAGCGAGAGTACTGAACGTGAGTTGTTTACACTGTTCATCGGAGTTGAAAATGTTTGGTTTGGCTCCCGGAGAAAATCTTGGTCAGAGACGACCTTGTAACGGAGTAAGCTCATTGTTTAGGGTTAACAATTCTTTGCTTGTCTGTTGTTTTGTTTGTAACCAATAAACGTCAAAACGGCTGAACCGATCGCGCCCAAATCTTTTTGTGTGACCTCACACGATTGCCTGGAAGGTTTATGGATGGTTGAAGACATTTCGATTTTTCAAAATCGAGCAAAATTTAAAGTCGAAGATTGTCGCGAAGCGCCCACGCCCATGGAAGACTAGTCTGATTTGAAAAAATACAGCATCCTGTAATCTGATCCATTTAATTTATCCTGTTTAGATAAATTAACACTGTTTTATGCTAAACACCTCCAGGCTGAGATACCGTCTGTTTACAAAGTGTAAAGTTTGATTAATATTTATGATAAACTGCACTTCAGATACTAAATAAATATTTCAAGATTAGAGGGATATCATCAATATCTAGGATTTAAAGGAGGAGAATCAAAATCCTCGTAACGTAACAATAGACATGTTTGGTACTTTGCCAAGGCATTTTAATAAGCGACAACTTTATAGTTTTTTTTTCAAGTGTTACCTTCCCAAATGTGCAATTTCCCAAGAGGCAACTTCATTTGGGAAAATACTCTTGGGAAGTTGTCTCTAGGAAAGTACCTGACACCCTAAACAAACATATAGTATTGAATATTCGCATTATACAGGGACGTAGAGTGTACACATCATTTTATACCTTTGACTGACATACGAATATTCGAAATTTTCGAGAAATGTGTGAAGTCTGCTGCGTGTAGTTCACACTGTACGCTAAATTACACTTTAGTATCCCGACCGGTATATTTTGCAAACCATTTTTAGCCAGATGATCAGTCAAAGAGAGAAACTGTTCTGGATAACTTTTACACCTTTGGGAAAAAAAATTATAAGTAAGTGCTATTTTACAAATTAAAACCATTTTATACAGGGGGGGGGGGTATTCTAAATATCCCCCCTTACCATAAGCCGCCAATGGTATGAAGTGATGTGAATAATGATATGCTTCGCATTTTTAAACAATTATGTGTAAACGTAGAAACAATATCTCCATTTGTATGTAGTATAAAGATATATGAAACTATAAAAAAGAAAATGTTCTCTCGCCTAATAAACTTCACATTTGAAAATGTATTTTTCGTGGTTTGACTATATATTGCACATGGAAGTAAACACTAAACATTAAACATTAAATAAACAATGAGAGTTTTCTTAAAAACAAAAAACAAAAACAGTTTCATGAAAGTCGAAATATTTGGTATTTATATTCTTTTTATTCGTACACAATTATAATGGTACAATTTAAAATCAACGAGGAATAAGATATATAACATATAAATATACAATTAATGTATAGTAGAAAACAATAAAACTTAGTTAGTTTTAGTTAGTTACATATATCGTCAACAATTCATATATGAAATCTCTTAAAATGTTACCAAACCCTCCAAAGTCTAGTTCAGGTTATCCCCCTCCCCCTCCCCTAGCAAGTTGGGGTTTAACACTTTCAACATCTTTACTACACTTTTTGTTCAAATTGCCGTAAGGAGAAAATTTTACAAAATTGAGAAGGTTTTTATAGAAAATTAAAAATGAAGTTGTAAACTGGTATAGTTTTACCCATATTAGGAGATCCGGCCATTATATTGGTCCCCTTTTTTATCCAATCAAATTCTTAGGATTTTGCATAATTTCTGCATAAAATGACAACTGTGCAAAAAAAGATGAAGTTTAAGGACTGCCTATGAGGTAACAGCTGAAAGGGTTTACATACAGGGTTACCCACAAAGGATGATACCTCAGAGATGACATAACAGTGGGATCGTGATATTTTAAGAGTTTCAGGTCGTTTTTACAGTCCTATCCTGTGTGGGCAACCCTGTAAAAAATATATCTTTATCTTCATTTAAGATTAAGATTTATGCAATTTACGCGATTCTTCATTAAAAAGAATGTTTCATGTTTTGTTAACTAACATAATTACACAATGTTTGGAATTAGGAATAAAACTAAGACCTTTCAGTCCTCGACACAATTGTAAAAATATTTTTTATATAAATTTAAAATGTCGAAAAACATTGTTGTTATTATTTAAGATAAAAAAAACTAAATCTTAAATTATATTTTTAAGCGCGTGAATACTTAAGTCTTGTTTTGCATATCTTTTAAAAACTGCGAAATCTACCAGAAAATCTTGGTTTCTATGATTGTTATTTCAACAGTTCTATCATAACATGTCTTTACAAAAAATTGGAAAAATCCCTTTAGAGCTGATTTATGAGATTTAAACTCTTTAAAGTGTAATTCGAATTGTTACTAAAAAAACAATTCTGAGTTTTATAAATTATTTGACCTTTCAATAGACCAAAAATATTAATATAAAATTATTAGAAACGAGATCTATATTACACCTTTGATACCCAATCTCCGAAACCGTGCTAGGCACAGTTGTGCTTTAAATTAAGAACACACTAAAGGTCGAGTTTAAAGGGGATGTTCGTGTAGTTTCAAGTAATCCTCCATGCAAAGATGCAAAGAAGGCAAGGCCCGATTTACGATTATATCTGATCAAGTATGAAGTAGATATGTTATAATTAGTCGGGTTTTTTTTTTTTCTCCAAATACCCGTCTCTGACTAACTATTCAACAATTTTAACCTGCTTCTAAATATGGATTAAACCGCTAAATCTTGGACCTGTTCCTAAACCTAGAGTAAACCTCAGAATCTTGAACCTGTTCCTAAACCTAGAGTAAACTTCTAAATCTTGGAAACTGTTGTTAAACCTAGAGTAAATCTCTATATCTTGGAAACTGTACTCAAACCTAAAGTAAAACTTTAAATCTTGGAAATTGTTCTTAAACCTAGAGTAAACCTTTAAATCTTGGAAACTGTTCCTAAACCTAGAGTAAACCTCTAGATCTTGGAACCAAACCAAACCTGTAATTAAAGATTTCTGCCGAGATTGATTATCTAACATAGTTAAAACAGATCTATCTATCTATTTATCTATCTATCTATCTATCTATCTATCTATCTATCTATCTATTTAATAATAATAATAATAATGATAACGATAATAATGATAATAATAATAATAATAATAATAATAATAATAATAATAATAATAATAATAATAATAATACTAATTTTAAGATAATATTTGTCTAGTTTACATATATGGATGAGCACTTAGCACTGTAAACAAGGACCAGGAATTCTAGTACAGAATATAACATGCATAAAAACTTAAATATGCATAGGGGAGAATAACAGGAAGCATAACTGGAGGACAAAAAATATGCTCTGAAGTGCAGGAGGTAGATTTAAATAACAGGAATTATACCTTCAAGATTGAAATGGTATCTAGAAAGCAGAAAATGGGCAGGAAATATACTCTGCAGGCCCAAGATAAATTTAAAAGATGGAAAGTAAACCAAGAAGCATAACAAAAATACCTGGAGGACAGGAAGTATACTCGAAGGTATGAACTGTACTTGGAGTACAGGAAGTATACTCTAAAAGTATTAAATACTAGCTGAAGGGCCCGGCGTTGCCCGTGAAATAAAAATTTTTTAAAACTTTTTTGGAAAGATATAAATTTGATTTTTTTTAGCATATGACACTCCCAGACTACCTATGATTGTCCACAAAAAAAACAGCTCATTCGGTCCAGACGTTTGACCTGCTATATGCAACATATATATGAATGTCTTGATGTTTTATTATATAGATATACTTGAAGGGCATGAAGTATACTCTGATAGCATAATATATACTTGGAAGGCAGGAAACATGCTAAAATAATGAAGAAGAAAAAAACAATTAAAAATTATAACTGGTAGGACAGGAAGTATACTCTAATAAAATTTTATATACTTCGAGGACAGGAAGTATACTCTGAGAGCATAAAATATACTTGGAGGTCAACTAGGCAGTATACTTTGAAAGTATTAATTATTCTTGGAAGGCAGGAATATACTCTAAAATAATGAAGAAGAAAAAACACTTAAAAATTATAACTGGAAGTAAACGTTAAATGTCTGCAATGAGAAAATAAATGTTTGATTAAATTTATTTGAATCATTAAGAACTATCTTGATGCAAAATACTGTCATCCTCATCCAGATAAAACTTTATTTACTGAGCATTATTTATACAGTCTTAAACCCTCCGGATCCATTATAAATTGTAATTTTTATCTTATTTTCTTTAGATTTTTTTCAGTGTAAACAGTTTTATTCCAATCTTTATCGTTTTTCTTGGTAATTTTGTTTATTTATGAGAAAAAAATAGTCAAGTTTATTCCCCCCCCCCCCTCTTTGAAATGATACCCCTTCACAGTGATCAAAAGGTTGCAAGCTGTTACGAAAAACTTTGCCAATTACTTCTTAAACATTAAAGCTGAAAACAGATGATTTTAAGGTGTAACTGTAGAGTTTAGAGTTTATAAAAGTGTATGTCAGTTATTTAGGTAAAATAAAGACCTAAGGCGTTGCGACACTTTAAACCTTTAAAACTTGAAAACTTGATGCAACTGTTTATAACGGTTTGGATTTAACTACCCGCCTAGAATAAATTGTATTTCATGAGAGTTAAATTTGAATGTAAGGAGAAAAAAGTCCCTATAATACCTGTACCCTGGTTAAAACTAGAGAACTGGAACCCCGGGAGAATTATTTGATCTGAACAAATGAAAGACAGGTTTAGAAAATACACCCTCCACCACTTAGCTCAGGCTTGGGTGAGTTCTAGTTAATTCTCAATCAAAGGATGGATTCATGTTTTTAGTTCCAGGGCATTTAGATAATCACAGCGATCCAGACTGTTCTGAAATTTTTCAAAATTGGGCAGACTTTAAAGTGTCGCAATGCAAGGCCTGCCTATGAGCTTACTTTGTTTTTTGATTAAGATTTTGAGAGATATTCGTCAAAATTCTCGTCGATTTTTGCAGCTTGCAACCCCGGAATCACTGCGTAATCTTCTATATATATATAAAGTTGTAATCTCTGTTTGTCTGTCTGTCTGTTTCTCCATCATAACTCAGGAACCCTCTGCTGACCGATTTGCCTCAAATTTTAATTGGGGAACTCGGGAGACCCACGGGTATTTTCTTAGCTCAATTTCGAGATTCTAAGCTATGTGAGTTGACTAAACGCGAAAATTTAGTTTCCCGGAAAAATCGTTTAAGTGCAGGTACACGTCATGTGTAACTTTAAGAAACCTGGGCAGCGCTGGGTTCTACATGAAGTGATACTGTATCTCCATTTTCTAGATATAAATTTCTCTAGTGCTTGTTAGGCCCCCTAGATTTAATCTACACGTACATGCATTTTGTGCTCTACTTTGGTTGAAGTATCTCTGCTCGTAGATTTACACAATTATAAATATTATTCGTCAATTATTAAAACCGGGTTAAGTGTGTTTTTCTCTTTAGTTCAAAGTCGGACACAATTTACAAACTGACAAAAGACATTTTATAATAATCAATAATATAATGTTTTGATATCTAACAAAGAATTTGAGTCTTTTCCACAAACTTAAACTTTTTAATCTCTATATCTATCCAACCTGATGGTCTAAATCTTTAATATTTTAAACTTTAGAGATTATTTAATCTAATATAGAATTCTTAGTTTGAATAATTTAGGTCTACAACATTGGGTTGCAAAGATATAGTTATTAGAAGAGCAGAGTTTGTGACAAAGACTCAATTCCTTTGTATTTCCCTCACGTGCTATCATTTTCTTCTTAATTTTGGACAAAATGTTCTTTATTTAGAAATGCTTTCAGTCAGTTTGATATTACCGTGAGAATTATGAAACTACAGAATAGAAAGACGACTTTTATACTCAAGTTCTGATTTTCAATAGTCCAATCGACATGAGACACAGTGTAAACAGAACCATTTCATTTCAGTTAATAAGAGATTTTATAAATTTAAAACAACAGACACTTAATGTTTTGCTTTAGTGTCGTCTTCGTATACCATAGTTTTCTGGTTCTCACTGTATGAACAGAATGTTAGAATATTATTAGTGTCCAGACATATATCTGAGTATACCATAGTTTTCTGGTGCTCACTGTATGAACAGAATGTTAGAATATTATTAGTGTCCAGACATATATCTAAGTATACCATAGTTTTCTGGTTCTTACTGTATGAACAGAATGTTAGAATATTATTAGTGTCCAGACATATATCTGAGTATACCATAGTTTTCTGGTTCTGACTGTATGAACAGAATGATAGAATATTATCAGTGTCCAGACATATATCTGAGTATACCATAGTTTTCTGGTTCTGACTGTATGAACAGAATGATAGAATATTATCAGTGTCCAGACATATATCTGAGTATACCATAGTTTTCTGGTTCTGACTGTATGAACAGAATGTTAGAATATTATCAGTGTCCAGACATATATCTGAGTATACCATAGTTTTCTGGTTCTGACTGTATGAACAGAATGATAGAATATTATCAGTGTCCAGACATATATCTGAGTATAAAATGTTCTCAAGTGCACAATAATTAAAAAATATTTTTAATCAAATAATTCTCCAATCTATCAACGTTTAAGAACATGTGCAAAAACTGTTCATTATTCAAGTGTCAAATTTGAGTTATGGTAAATATAAGAAACTAGTTTACAGGGGCCGCAAATACAAGGAAGGAAATATATCCGGGGGTTTAGAAGATTAACAAAAATAAAAAATCAGAGATCTTCGCGCCCCTCTTTAACTGCTGATAATCTTGAGTTTTTAACATTTATTTTTCTTTTAAAGAATTTAATTTAAAGGGAGTGACCGGCAATATATGTTAGTTGAACTGAGAATGTAGTATTAAGGAGAATTTTTTAAAGATTTATTTGAGTCATATAAAACGTTTTACTGATGTATAATTACTGAGTTTGAGTATATTCATTTGGGTAGTTACGTTTTGAGAATCGATTTATAAAAAATTATTAATTAACGATGACGAAAATTGTATAAAAAATTCTCCAGTAAACTATTTGGATGTTTAGGAACATATTTCTAAATAGAAATTTATCAATAAATCAGTGTTAAAATCGATTATTCTGTTTTCATCATTATATTAAATTTCTTATCCTTAACGAATATATTCGGAGATGTCTCCGAATTCTTCAAATGTCGACTTTTCAATCGAAATTCCAGAAAATCTACAGAAAATGTTTGTGAACAATGAGATTATAGAAACTAAAAACTGAATAAGATAACTTATTTTCAATGATAAGAGTTAATTTTTATTTTCTCAACGTGTTCCTAAACAACTAACTAGTTTACTGTAGACTTTTTGTTACTTTTTTTGTCGTCGTTATTTAGTAATCAATTAATAATAATAATAATTCTCAAAACGTAACCACCCAAATGGATGATTTTGAAAGTTGACTTTTGTGGCAAATACTCAACTTCTTTGTAAGCTTTTCTTGTGAAAAGGACATGAGAGGGCAGCGAACTTTTAGAGGGGTGGTACTGAGTGATGGGGGGGGGGGTATGGGTAGGGGATTCTATTTTTGCAGAGATCAATAAGTATGAAATAAGTATTAATCAATCAATCAAGTCTGGGATAGGTTTTCTACTAAACGGAACCAAGTATACAGTATTTCTATCCAAATCTATCTTTACCCAGCAAACATGACATTCAAACTGTTTTTGTGACAAATCTGCGCCAAAACTACTGATTCTCAATCACGGATTCTCGAAGGGCAGTTTGCCAGGTTTTGTCTCTTTAAAGTTGCATATATTTTTGCACAGGATTGTCAATAAACATGAGTTTGCATAATACTAACAATCTAAATATTGCATCTGCAATGCAACCATTTATTTGAAAACCTAGGCGACGTTCTTCGGTATGAACCGTTTTTTATCAATTTTCTCCTTATAGACGCAACAGATAGAAGTAAGATTAGTAGCAATCACCATATATAGTTTAAAATATCTCCACCTCAAAAAAGAAACAGTATCAACGCATCCACGACTACTTGATAAATTCATCTTGAAGGACGGGTTGTTCTCCAACATTAAACAGATCAGTCTATGCTCCAGTATAAAGCAAGCAACCTGACGTCTTGGTAGGATAGCACATATCTTACTACTCTCAACTTTTGCAAACAATCGTAGATCTCGGATCAAAGATTAAATAAAAACTACAACAAAATCCATTAAAATTTAAAAATGCATTATGCTATGTGTAATGAATTTTTAAAGCAATTATTGCAGATAGTTTTTCTTAAAACTTGAATAAAATTAGAAAATTGTCTTCATATTATACTTTCTCCCTAGATTCTTGAGCACTTGAAAAATCTATGTATCAAATATATGTGGTATATTTACAATTATTATTCATTCTGTCATGAGATGAAGTTTATTATTCCCTTTCCTCAAAATGTCTCATTTGAATATGGAATCATATAATTTACAAATCTTCAGTTATCTAAAGAATAGATAATTCTAAGACTGGGAGATGATAAGATAGAGGAAATGGCGGACAAACTGATAACACAAATGTTTCTTCAAAACTAATTAAATAAATTCATTTTGAAAGTTTTAAAAGTATTTTTTAGTTTTTGTTTAAAAAAATGTTTTTTGTACCATGTCAAAGTAAATTTTGAAGTTTTATCGTGATTAGGCTTATCTGAAAAAAAGATGTTTTTATTAAATTATCAAGTTTTGTATTTGACAGTTGTTACATAACAGGTTGAGATAAAAGATAGAAAAGACAGTTAATTCTAAATATAAAGAAAAAGTTCTATATTATTTTCTTTTTAAACCGTAAAGAGCAGAAATGGGATTGAAAGAAGAAAAAATGTGAAATTGGAAAATCGAACAAAAGATTTTTAAAAGTATTCATTATATTTTGTTAGATGAATAGTTAGATGCATAGTTAGATAGATAGACAGACGGATATTTAGATGGATAGTTAGTTGGAGAGTTAGATGGATAGTTAGATGGACAAATAGATGGATAGCTAGATCAATAGTTAAATGGATAGTTAGATGGATAGTTAGATAGTTAGTTGGATGGATAGTTAAATAGATAGTCAGATCAATAGTTAGATGGATAGTTCTAGAGATAGTTAGGTGGATAATTTCATATTTCATTTCAAATAAAAAAATCACAATTTACTATGTAGTTTGGACCCGCCTAACCAGAGTAGGTTGTTTTAATTGGTTGGCCCACTATAAACGAATGAGAATTGCAGATAAAAACAATGTACATTGTACATTTTAAACATAAGAATGATAATAAATCAGGTAAAAGGTAAGGAGGAGGTGAGGGAGTATAAAGAAAAGGGAGGATACTCAGCGTAAGGGTTGGAACAGAGGGTAACATAAGTTATTAGAATCATGTTTATGAACTAGAGGGTGAAGAAGATAGTAAAGACTAAGTTTATCCACATGATACACAATTTTTTTTTTTACAGATATAATTTGCATAACTATCTAAATAGATCTTGGCGACTTTTCTTTTAAACGATTTTGCAGCTTTAGTTTCTTTAAGCTCTAATTCAATCGAATTCCATATTTTTGGAAATAAGGCAGAGGGAAAACATTCTAGGGTTTTAAAGAGAACCCGTTCAAGTTTATATGATTTTGTTCTATTTGGTTCAGCTAAAGAATTAAACATATTCTGGAAGGAAGCTGGAAGGTTTTCATAAAAGTATTTATGCATAAAAGATAGAACACCTAGTTTATATGTATCATCAAGATTTAGGAGTTCTAATCTGAAAAATATTGGATCTGAATGTGCCTTAAATGAACTATTATTTACTGCTCTAATTGCCCTTTTTTGCAAAGACTTGATTTTCTGTAGTTTAGCATTTTTTACGCCCCCCCATGTTATAATTCCATACTCAATATGTGGCCTTACAAGTGCATTATAGACTAGTAGACGAATGTTTAACGGTAAAATGTTTTTAATCTGATTCAGAGCAAAAATTGAGCTAGCAATCTTATTGGAAACATGTTCAATTTGATAGTCCCAATTTAAAAATTCATCAATTTTGAGTCCAACAAATTTGAAATATTTATTTGTACAGTCAGTTCCTATTCTTTCTAGTATCTCATTTCCAATTTTTAATTTGCAGTTCTCAGGATCAAAATGCATATTTTTATTCCTAAATATCATAAACTTTGTTTTGGAAACATTTAGTGTTAAACGGGTTGCCTGAAACCATGCAGCTGCCTTTTTTAGTTCAAAGTTCGCATCAATTACTAAAGTTTCGATATGTGGAGATGATTTTAGAAAACTAGTGTCATCAGCAAATAGATTAGTAAAAAAAGACGTTGCTAAAGGCAAATCGTTTATGTATATGAGAAAAAGTAGGGGCCCAAGAACACTTCCCTGGGGAACACCACATAAAATTGTTTATTCTTTAGAAAAAATACCATTTATACAAACATATTGTGTCCTATTTACTAAATAGTTTTGAAACCATGTGTTAGCTAAATTTTTAAAACCGTAATACTTTAGTTTTTTTAAAAGAATAACTAAGTTGCAACAGTCAAAAGCTTTCTTAAGATCTAAAAAAATTCCCAGTGTAAATTCTGGTTGGGGTTTATTAAGATTTTCGTAAATTTTATTCATTAGGCGTAGTAAAGGTTGATTAGTATTATGTTGTGGTCTAAATCCATATTGATGTTGATAGAAAATCTCAAACTTGTTAAGATATTTAAACATTTGAGTCGCAGCTATTTTTTCAAGAAGTTTACTTAGCGCTGGTAGAATACTAATTGGTCTGTGGTTATTAAATTTATCTTTTTGTTCAGTTTTAAAGATAGGAATTATTTTATATCCTGTTTTAAAAGAAAGGTTAAACAAATGCGCTATAGGATAGACAATACTTTCAATTATTTCCTTCAGTAGCTTGGTAGAAATATTGATGGATAGTAAGATGGATAGTGATGGATAGTTAGATGGATAGTTAGATTGATAGTTAGATGGATAGTGATATGGACAGTTAGATGGATAGTTAGATCAATAGTTACACGGATAGTTAGATGGATAGTCATATGGATAGTTAGATGGATAGTTAGATGAATAGTTAGATGGATAGTTAGATGGATAGTTTAATAGATAGTTAAATGGATAGTTAGATGTATAGGTAGATGGATAGTGAGAGGAACAGTTAGATCAATAGTTAGATGGATAGTTAATGTATGTTTAGTTAGATAAATAGTTAGATGGATATTTAGATGGATAATCAGAAGGATGGTTATATAGATAGTTTATTAGAGAAATGGTTAGATAGATAGATAGTAAGAAGGAGAGTAAGATAAATGGATAGATAGATAGATAGATAGTTAGAAGGATAGTTAGATGAATAGATAGATAGTTAGATGGACAGATAGAGAAGTGAGTTTGATTGATAAATATCCCAAGGCTTGGATAGATAGATACCTAGATGGATAGCAGATATCTAGGTGGTATCCAAACCTATCTCAGTAAATAAGCAATTGATACGAATTGTTTGTCAGGTTTTATCAGGGCATCTTATTCACACGCAACAGGACGGAGCCAGGGGGGATTCATGGAGAAACAAGAGGGTTAAAATAAGGGGGTGGTGGGAGGGAATCAAGAAGAAAAGATGGGGGTAAGGGGGAGGTATCTGGAGAAAAAAATTCTTTAATTTGAAAACATTTTTTCAGAAATGTTTAAGAACTAAATGTTTACGATACTAATATATAAGTTTAAAAGCTGAATGAATGACTTGGATAGAAGGATAGAATCGATAAGATGGAGAAGAGTAGATTCTAGATCTTAGATTGTTCGAGACAAAAGGAAGTTTATTTCAAATGCATTCTCATTTATCCAAACCTATTGTATTTCATTCTTTAAGTTTTTCCATCGCCTAACTTTCATTTCTCTTTTCTCTAGCTTTTTGCATGGCGATGCTGCGGTTTTCTACTTTTTTTCTTCATTTCTTACTTGCTGCATTTTCTTCTTTCTCATGTTTTCTCTTCTTTCTAAACATTTTGCTGAAATTTGCAAATAATTGTACACTGTACATTATATTGTACACTGAACAACTTTATATTATTTCTCCTATCAGCTTCATTTTTGGTTCTGTAATATTCTATTTAATATCTATCTATCTATCTATCTATCTATCTATCTATCTATCTATCTATCTATCTATCTTTCTATTTATATATATCTATAGAGAGAGAGAGATAGATAGATAGATATCTATTTATCTATTTTTCTATCTATCTATCTATCTATCTATCTATCTATCTATCTATCTATCTATCTATCTTTCTGTCCATCTATCTATCTGTCTATCTATATATCTATCTATCTATTTATCTATATATCTAGCACAACAACATTGAAAGTAGTATCTATCAACCTATCTCTCCTATCAGTTAACAGAAAAAAGATACCAATTCTGAACTGAGATTATTTTATCATTTGCAATCCCCTCCTCCTACCACAAACAAACACAAACACACACACTCAAATTGACATCCAACACAGTTCTTATACAGTGTTCCTCCAGGCTCAGTGTGGTTTGTATGCATAGATAAATAAAAGAAAGATAAAACACTATATGTCGTCTTTTCAAGATGTAGGGGTTTTTCGTTCACAATAACCCTGAGGCAGAAGCCCAAAGTAGACGCTCTCTCTATGTCTTTCAATTCAACGCTGCTTGCGCGGAACTCCTTTGGGCTTCTGCCTCAGGGTTATCGTGAACAAAAAACCCCTAAATCTATCTATCTGTGTTGTTATTAATCTATGTGTGTACGTATATGTTTGTAAGCAGGGTGCCCCGAAATCCTTAAGACAGCCTAAAAACATATTCTTTAATTCCATATACTTGGATTAATCTATTAAATTTGATTTATTTAAAAAGGAGGTTATTTTTTCTCCCCTTGTAACATTACGATTAATCTGTATATGAATACTAATTAATCTGAAACATGGATTTACAGAACATTGAATATTTTGTATTAGCATACAACAAGTCCCAGGGCAGTCATTATATAGATCAACAAACCTTACCAGTATTCATTATGTAAACCAGTATCATCTTAATCATTCATGTCCATCCTTACTTAGACCAGTATTATCTTAATCATTCATGTCCATCATTACTTAGACCAGTATCATCTTAATCATTCATCATGTTCTTACTTAGACCAGTATTATCTGAATCATTCTTGTCCATCCTTACTTACCATCCTTTACTTAGCTATTCTTACTTAGACCAGTATCATCTTAATCATTCTTACCCATCCTCACTTACCATCCTTACTTAGCTAATATTACTTAGACCAGTGTCATCTTAATAACTCTTTCCCATCCTTACTTACCCATCCTTACATACCCAACCTTACTTAGACCAGTGTCATCTTAATCATTCTTACCCATCCTTACTTAGCTATTCTTACTTAGACCAGTATCATCTTAATAACTCTTTCCCATCCTTACTTACCCATCCTTACATACCCAACCTTACTTAGACCAGTGTCATCTTAATCATTCTTACCCATCCTTACTTAGCTATTCTTACTTAGACCAGTATCATCTTAATAACTCTTTCCCATCCTTACTTACCCATCCTTACATACCCAACCTTACTTAGACCAGTGTCATCTTAATCATTCTTACCCATCCTTACTTAGCTATTCTTACTTAGACCAGTATCATCTTAATAACTCTTTCCCATCCTTACTTACCCATCCTTACATACCCAACCTTACTTAGACCAGTGTCATCTTAATCATTCTTACCCATCCTTACTTAGCTATTCTTACTTAGACCAGTATCATCTTAATAACTCTTTCCCATCCTTACTTACCCATCCTTACATACCCAACCTTACTTAGACCAGTGTCATCTTAATCATTCTTACCCATCCTTACTTAGCTATTCTTACTTAGACCAGTATCATCTTAATAACTCTTTCCCATCCTTACTTACCCATCCTTACATACCCAACCTTACTTAGACCAGTGTCATCTTAATCATTCTTACCCATCCTTACTTAGCTATTCTTACTTAGACCAGTATCATCTTAATAACTCTTTCCCATCCTTACTTACCCATCCTTACATACCCAACCTTACTTAGACCAGTGTCATCTTAATCATTCTTACCCATCCTTACTTAGCTATTCTTACTTAGACCAGTATCATCTTAATAACTCTTTCCCATCCTTACTTACCCATCCTTACATACCCAACCTTACTTAGACCAGTGTCATCTTAATCATTCTTACCCATCCTTACTTAGCTATTCTTACTTAGACCAGTATCATCTTAATAACTCTTTCCCATCCTNCCCCCCCCCCCCCCAGCGTATCCTGGTTTTCAAGTACCCCAGCAGAGATAGGGTTAAAAAGTACGATTTTATGATATTTAACAGAATTTAAATTAAACAGTCTAATCCTCTCTTTCTGGTCTGAGAAACATTGGTAACGAGAAATTTCCCTCAAATTCCAATTTCATATCATTATCATAATTTAAAGTTTTAATTGTTATCATTTCTATAATTGAAAGATAAAAAGTTGATAATTATTCAAGTTTTTATTTCTCAGGTTGAGGTTTGTGTGTGTGCTGAATATTAATTCACTTTGACAGTTTTATCTTTTATCATAGGAGAGAGTCTCATCTTATTAAGGGACTTATAAAATATACAGGGTGCCTCAAAAAAAACGGGAATTATAGGTCTACAGACTCGTTTGAAATCCGATTTTCAAGATTGAGACCATTTACGTACAATTTCCGATTCAATAAGCCCAATTTTAGGCTTGTAGATCTAAGAATTTGAGTTTGTGGCAAAGACTCAATCCCTTGAAAACAACTTTTGAAAATTACTCGAAATACAAATTTTTTTCATATAAATTTTTTTAATAAATAAAATTTTTGCCTATAACTCAGATTTTCTAATCTAATCTAATCTTTACAAACCAATGTAGGAGATATATCAAACCATAAATTCTATTAGAATAAATAATCTAAGTTTGAAATATCAAATGTTTACACTTAACTGCTTTCTCTTAATTTTATATTTAACTTTAAAATAATGATCATAGATGTGTGAGGGATATTTATACTATCTTTTTTAATACAGAAAATATTGTTTTGATATAAAAATTATCTGTTTTTATAATCAAAATGTTATCGTTAAAAGTTTCATTTAATAAACTATAATTTTTTTTATAAAAGTTTATTTTTTTAAATTTAATTTTAAAAAATTGAGTTTGTGGCTTAAGTTAATAGTTCATTTTTTATTTACAGAATGCTAATTCCTAAAATTCTGAATTCCAACCATCATAAATCGACACTCTCTGCAAATTGTATTTTGATGGGGAAAGACGAAAAACTTGTTTTCCAAAATATTCTCTTTTGATCTTTGCATTTTTCTCTCCGAAATTGATATTTTTTACAATACAAACAATTTTCCTTATAAACCAAAACATGTCATATTATTGTATTTTAACATTGTTAGAATAATAATTATTAATGCTTTGTTCGACCTATCGAACACTCTGTTCTGACTTGACGATTTTCATAACAATTTGTGTGAATTATTTAACTCTGTTTATTCATTAATATTAGCTGGATATATTGGTGTTCTTGTCTGGGGCCAAAAACCGAACTTCTTCAGAAAAAAGGCAGCTTTTACAACTTCTTTGTTTTTTATAATCTTTGCTACCTCGTTTTTAAACGACCCAGTTCCCAGGTTCGTAGATTCGCAGGTTCCCAAATTCCCAGTTCCCAGTTCCCAGTATCCAGTTCCCAGTTCCCAGTTCCCAGTTCCCAGATCCCAGATCCCAGTTCCCAGTTCGTCTATCTAT